>NC_045159.1:4712114-4727114 GCF_900700415.2 Clupea harengus | reverse complement strand
TGAGGCCCCTAATTACACACAACGGACCACCTGTTCCTCGACTGAAATAACCAAAGACAGGAAACTAAGACTTCAGTGAAAAGTCATCAAAATAGCCATTAGCCCTCAAAGGCCATAGCCAGGAGCACCAGCCTGTTGACACCGTCTGGCTTGAGGGGTGTCCTGCTGCTTGACACGACATTTACTGATGGAATCATTATTTACAGATCATTTAGAAGGCATAGCCTGTATCACCTACAGATGTTTGTTCGGCGTTCTGTTAAGCTTTCTATTGTTTACAATGGCAAACTCGGAACAGCGCCAACATATCCACCAATGGCCAGAAATATATTACATCAGTTCAATTTCTAGCCTACGGCCTATTTATCCGTAATGTAAATAATTGCCACCATCGACATCGTTTTCTGTTTTCATTGCCCTACTTACCATTGTAATAGTAACCTTACGAGAACACTGTATACCCACTACGCTGTTCTATAATACACGAATGATCTCTCCACATTTTTTCCACAATTAAGTATGTATGTATAGATAGATAGATAGTTAGCTTGATAGTTAGTTCGGTCGTTCGGTCTGTGACACAGACACACAATCACACAGAGCACGGGTAGCGCATCCCTCTGATCTGCACAGGCACACAGAAACACACACAGGCAGGGGAACCACTTGTGCTAGGTCAGGTAGTCATTTCTCTTCCCTACAAGTGGGTGTGCGCACACACACACACACACACGCACACACAACATCAAGACTGGGGCACTTGTAGTAGGTTGAGTTCAAGGGCAATTTCTCATTTCACTTGCCTACAGGTGTATTCACTCTCCAACACATAACACAGAGCAGCGATCATTGCTCCAGTACACAGGTGGGTAATTACATGCATCTCTGATGACTTGCTGTGAGATTATCGTGCTATTCTGAAATTCGTCCACCACAGCAACAGAGAGAGAGAGAGAGAGAGAGAGAGAGAGAGAGAGAGAGAGAGAAATTAGTTCCTTTGCTCTTGGTAATGTCCCGAGTTTAACTCAGGTCGGGAAACGCAGCAGTCTTTAGTCGCCTATTCGGCACAACGTACAAAACCTGCGCGAGAGGTCAAGTAGATCTAAAATACCCGGGAAACCCATCTTGAAGAAACACTTGGGTTTC
The DNA here is from genome assembly GCF_900700415.2 of Clupea harengus. Taxonomy (NCBI): domain Eukaryota; kingdom Metazoa; phylum Chordata; class Actinopteri; order Clupeiformes; family Clupeidae; genus Clupea; species Clupea harengus. The sequence goes on along the minus strand of NC_045159.1, from coordinate 4,725,968 downwards.
ACACAAAAGATCTCGACTAACAAAAGATTTAGTGGTAATCCGATAGACTCACTCACACACACACACACACACACTACAAAGACCTCAGAATAGGCCAACTTTTGGGGAGGGGTAGCGTGCCAAATTAGCAAATCTCTTTTAAAGGCGATTATCTTCCAATTAAACTAACAGGGGACAAGTCCGACAACATTTGAGGAAACAGCGCTGTTGTTCGTGCTGACACAGCTATTTACAACAGTCGTCTGTTTATAGCCATGAATAAAAGTGAGGTTTTTGCTGTCCTTTATTATAATATAGGCTATAACATATTTATAATTTATTATTCCAGTCCGACAACATCTCTATCGTGCAAGACCAGAGTGAGTTCAGTAATGTAATATTCAGCATCTTCTATTTTTGTGGGTGACATTAATAATTTACACGTTCGTCGGGCTGTTATCTCTCAGCACAACAGAATGAGAAATTGTTTAACGAAACTGAATAGCACATGTGATAACCTATAAGTCACTCTTAAATATTGGAACGAAGTAGTAACAACAGTCAGGGTTATTGTAACTATGCAATTACGCCAAATAGGCTTAGCCTACTTCTAATAGAAAGCCACGTCGCTGGAAACAGCAAAAAAACAAGAAACAGTGAAGAATAACGCTATTAAATCAGTCACCGAAAACGATGACGACGATAACAATACTGTTAATCTACAGCCAATTAAAGGGCTCAAGTGCGGGCCTAATTCCTTTAAAATGCGGTGCTGTTAAATGATGATATGTCATCATATGGTCTAAGCCCCTAAACAGATGCCACGGCGAACCTGTTGGCTGTCTGCGATGGTCTCAACTTCAACATTTATAAATTCGCCATGCAGCCGATATGGGCAAGTAACCAGAAGCTTTATCAAAGGTTGAGGCCAAAACACATCACACAAAGCCAACACGCTGTAGCCTGTCCATGCTTCAGACGTGTAAACGTCTGGGCTACACAGGTCGCTGTTAAATCGCTGACATCTCCCGCCCTTCACTCTCTGATTCGTGTGGACCAAGGATCGTACAACTTCGATGATCAGACCAAACGCAGCCGCCGCAGCAGCGTTGTGGATTGGCTTGTCCTCTACAGTCATGTTTTGCAAATTACAGTTTTGCAAAAGAAATGCGCACGGACAGCATTAGGTCGCCTAACAAGCAGAATATCTCTGCGGTGGGCGACCCTCAGCCTACTTGCTAGAAGCCTTTGTGTATGTGGGTGTGTGTGTGAATGTGTATGTGTGTGTGTGTGTGTGTGGGTGTGTGTGTGTGTGTGTGTGTGCGTGTGTGTGTGTGTGTGTGTGTGTGCGTATGTGTGTGTGTGCGCGCGCGCGCTTGTGTGTGTGTGTGTGTGTGTGTGTGTGAGAGATAGAGGGAGAGAGAGCAGAAGCGTCCAAACGTACAAAATGTAACCGAACAAGGCATGTCCCCGTCACTACACACACACACACACACACACACACACACACACACAAACAAACACAACAGCGTCACTACAACAGCGTTAACATCTCTGCTCCTGTAATTTAACCTGCTCCCCTGCAACTCTCTCACACAAAGCGCAACACCGTCCACGCTACCGTTACCATGTCCATTACCCTACCGTTGCCTCGGGGCTGCAGGGATCAATACGCAGACCAAATCTAAAATAAACATTTGACTGTGTTCAAGACCACGACAACCGACCACTTTCGGATGGATGTCAAACAATGATTAACCGAAAAACCTACACAAACTTGGACCAAACAGACTGCTGCCACATCGACATCGACCCATTCACTTTTCCTCTCGTCTTGGATAACCACGCAATACTAAAATCTGCGCCAGCTGGCTGCCAAAGCTCCCGTCAGGGCCTGAACCAGTGTTTCATTCAAAAACAGTCAGGAGGCTACGGAGCTCACGACCGGGTGCACGGCGATTCTGCCGTTCGCTGCCGTTCGAGGCTTCTAACAAACACAACTACGATGTTGCGTCTAACTTATAACTGCAAAGACAACTACTCGTTAGGTAGATGGATAACGGAAGGACACACGCACAAATGTAAACATATACAGGATGCATCGCCGAAGGCTCGACAGGCTATTTGTAACAAGTGGTTGCGCTACAAAAGCCTGCTGCGGTAGCGCTCACTGCATAGACACCACATGGGCTGAGCTCAAAGAGTCCCTGTGTTTCTGAAGCCTACCAACACAACGTCGTCTCTCATCTCTCACATAATCCACTAATCATAAACAACATCTGCTACTAAAAAACTGAACCGTCAATAAAAGGCCGACCAATATTCTAAGTTTCAACTAAAAGCGTTACCCTCGATTGAAACGAGGGCTATTGAAACAGCTCAAAGTGGTTTAATGAATCATAACAATTGCTACAATCTAACGATCTCAAAACATAATTTGCTGTCAAGGGAACGGTGCCCTAATGCCAAAAGGCACATCTTCGTCGCCTAAGTGAAGTTTTACCCAATACAAAATAGCTTTGACGGAAAAGGAAAGAAGACGAACAATATAAACAGTCGCTCGAGGATAATACGATAGAGATAGAAACAGCTGCATGCCCGCTGACCGGCAATACGTTCACTCCGGCGCCTTTGTTGTAAAGTGTAATACTCGCTTTCTCATTACCTAAAATCCAAACTTTTCATTTAAACTTAGTCCGCAACTTATAGCACGGAACTGTTTAGCATTGAGTTTTTATCAAATATCTGCTCTGCGAAAATGCGCAGAGACAGTGGCACGCTTGCAAGCTCCTTCATGCATCAACAAAAAATCCACAGAAATCCTGACGGTTGTTCATTCAGATGATGAAACCAAACGGTGAAATCCTACCTTTCAAAAGAACGGCCGAAAAGGTGGTCCACAGAAAGATACTGGAGATAAATCCGTAAGCCATGTTTAGCCTGGGTTTCCAACACCTGCTTCGATGTAGCGACGCTTGTGATACTTCACCCAAAAACAGCGAGGGTCTCCGAGATGAGATGCAACACAGACCGAGGGGGATAATATGGCAAGCCGTTTTATATGGCAAGACGGTTGGTCTTTTCATTATGGCAAGCCGTCTCAGAATGTAACTATGGTAAGCCAGTTAAACGTTTGCAATTACTGCATTAAAGAGATTGTGCACTCTTAAATGTGTTTTTTGAGCTGTAAACTAAATAATATGACTGTATTGTGATGAAACACATCGATGCTTGGTGTTAATATTGACCAAATTAATATGTTTTTAATAAAAGGCATCATACTTACTGCTAGGGATGGGAATCGAGAACCAGTTCTTGTTAAGGACCGGTTTCCAGTGGACCGACTCTTTGGAATCATTAGCCAAAGTCCTTTACGATTCTGCTATTGATGTAGGTGCCGTTTTGCGCAAGCGCAATGACTTCACGCGCACGCAGCTTTGTTTTGTTTAGACTGCAGCCAACATGGAGTCTAGGCAGAGGCGTTCAAAAGTGTGGTTATATTTCACACGAAAAGATGACCACAGGGCCACTTGCAATGCTTGCAAAACGTCTATTTTGTCAAAGGGGGGAAATACTACCATTTTACAGAAACATTTGTCCATACAGCATGCAATAACTTTGCAGGAATGTCATGTTTTTGAGCGCTACGGAGTGACGATAACGTTAATGAATCTCAACCAAGCAACAGCAGTGCGGCTAACTTTAGCGCTTCATCTGTTAATATCGTAGGTAAACTCTAACAGTCTATTGTGTTAGTGCCATTTGTTTCATTGTGTAAACCAGCTTTCACTATTTATGTCAGTTTTATTTTTAGTTCAAGGTGAATACACTTTTTTTTTTTTTAAACAGCATTGTAATTGGCATGTTCAAATATTATTTAGCACAGCGGTTCTCAAACTCTTGTATATCAAGGACCCCTAAACTGCCACAAATTAGACCAGGGAGGGATCCCTATTTGATACGTTTCTTTTCCTGGCTCCCCCATCTGATGAGATTTTTGAGGTTAGATGTTTCATTACAAAAATTGTATAAAACCCATTACCAAATCAGTCATACTTATGGTTGGAATTATAGTAAAAAAAATTAAAAAATTCTTTGTTGGGACCCCCTGGCACCCCATTAAGGATCGGTTTGTTTGTTGGTTAGGTTTGTTTTTGGTTATTTAAAACATGTAAATGTATAAATAATTACTGTATATGCTGTGCATCATCTATACAGAGAATATTATATAAAATAAAATTAATGTAAATAAACCTGTTTGTACTCTTTTTTTCTCTTTTTTTGTCCTTGCCCAAAAAGAGTAAAGTAATCGAATCGATAAGCAGGAATCGGAATCGTTAAAATCTTATCAATTCTCATCCCTACTTACTGCACTACTGAACATTAGTATCCCCCAATGTTTTAGGTAGGTGTTTGTTGATGAGTAGGCTACTGTACTGAATGCTAGTCCAAACCCTGATTTGTAAACTTAACACACACCACATGCTTTTGCTTACAAGAAGAAGCATAAACAACCAGCTAAAAAGACCACAGAGCCGGATACAAATGAGCTGACTATGAATTACATCCCGAAACTCTAGGGGCCGGCAAATCACAGTCACCTTTTAGCGATTAACCTTATGCACTGTGTCACATGCCGGCTCTCTGCATGTAACATGAATGGGAGTTCCACACACAAGGTTATATAATAAAACGGATTTATTAAAGTATAATAGAAACAGTCAGTATAATTGTCAGAAATAAAAGTGTAGTGCAAGCGGGTGTCTAATGAATGTACACATGTCCAACAAACAAACATAAACAACGCGTGGAAGAGAGGGAGCCTCCTGCACACTGGACCAAGGCCTTCTTATGGTGCAGCTCATCAAGGCCTCATTCCTCACACCTGCCCAGACTCTGCTACTCAGCTGTGGAGAATAGAGAGCACTGATAGCAGGGGGGGCGGGGCAGACCAGGCTGGGTCGTGACAACTGGCACACCTTAAAAGAACACAAATATTAATATTCCCTTGATACCTGTGATTATAATTGATAATGAACTCCATTCATCTTTCATGTTGAGCCTTTGACACCATTCATCTTATCATACTCATACGCTAATCAGATACAAACATTACACACTAAAGAAAAGCGATGAGTGAAGCTGAGTGTCGATACAAATACTTATTCCATCTGTACCCTTACAGTAAGATACTTATTCTACCCTTACAGTAAGATACTTAATCCATGTGTACCCCTACAGTAAGATACTTAATCCATCTGTTACAGTAAGATACTTAATCCATCTGTACCCTCACAGTAAGATACTTATTCTACCCTTACAGTAAGATACTTAATCCATGTGTACCCCTACAGTAAGATACTTAATCCATCTGTTACAGTAAGATACTTAATCCATCTGTACCCTCACAGTAAAATACTTAATCCATCTGTACCCTACAGTAAGATACTTATTCTACCCTTACAATAAGATACTTAATCTATCTACCCTACAGTAAGATACTTAATCCATCCGTACCCTTACAGTAAGATACTTAATCCATCTGTACCCTTACAGTAAGATACTTAATCCATCTGTACCGTTACAGTAAGATACTTAATCTATCTACCCTTACAGTAAGATACTTATTCCATCTGTACCCTTACAGTAAGATACTTAATCCATCTGTACCCTTACAGTGAGATACTTAATCCATCTGTACCCTTACAGTAAGATACTTATTCTACCCTTACAGTAAGATACTTATTCTACCCTTACAGTAAGATACTTAATCCATCTGTACCCTCACAGTAAGATACTTATTCTATCTGTACCCTTACAGTAAGTATTACGTGTTTTCCCTATATATTTTACCATTAAACAAAGTATCAAACTCAAATGTATCTTATCAACAGTTTCTATTTTCAAAACAAACTAAAATCTTTCGACAATTTTTCATGCATCCATAACATAATACAGACCACAAAATATGCCATTGTCAATTTCGATAGCATGTTTTCCGCGGCTGCGGATGTTATGTTCATTCAAAGAAAAAGCACGTTCTATTCCGTGTGGTAAACTGAAATCCGTATGTTAGGCCGTTGTGTAAAAAGGCTCTCACGGTCTGTATGAGCGAACAAAACTCTGACGGTCCCTATGTGTGGAATGAAAACCTGTGGCGAAGAAACGCCGCAGGCTCCGTGTGTCTCAAAGGCCTGTGGCCCAAACCGGTGAACTTCTCCAGGTCTCTCCCAAGCATGTGGCCAAAACGCCGACCGTCACCGTCTCCCAAAGCACGTCTCCAAGGCATGTCTTTCTAACGATACTTCCGGACATGTTTTATCCCTTTCCGAGTTCGCGCCATCACCTCCCAACCTATAAACCCTATGACCTGGCATGAAACCTCTCAATGCATCAAACTAGAAATTCTTAACTACCACACATGACAAAATAACGTGAAAACAAATATACAAATCAAGTAGAAATCAAATATAAATGCTTGTACATCACATAAGAAACGTATTCCATCTGTACCCTGACAGTAAGTCAGACATCATCTCACAGGCCCAGAATCTTACAGTAACCATAGCGCCCTTACAGTAAGAATCTTACTCTAACCTGTTAGATTTCATTGAAATCAATATTTGTCATAGATATTTGGTATGCACAAATGGTCCACCTACAGAGACATCAAAGCTGTCTCTTAATCCCTGGGTGTCTTAAAGCTAGACCCATTAGGTCTGGTTCCTGCCATCTGTCTGAAACCAGCTAGGGCCATCAAGCTTGCATCCTGATCTTTTGTATCAAGCCAACTAGTTGATTGGTGTGGGACAGACATATTTATTAAATTAGGGTGAGAGTCCTAACCAGATTAATTAGCAGTCTTCCCTTCAGTTCTGATACCTACCCCCAGACAGATCTTTCCCCTCCCATATTGTTCACATGTTAATTGTATTGTATAAGAGACGTACGTTCCTCTCGTGTACCTTGGTATGCGAAGTTGGATTGTTCAATTTGCGCTGGAATAAAACCATTTCTTGTTGAACACTTTCCCGAGTTCCTGACTATCTGCAAAACCGTAACCTTGGATCGAAGACGAAATCACGAGATCTTTCAAACCATAGCGCCCTTCCAGTAAGAATCTTACTGTAACCATAGCGCTGGCAGCCCAGCACCATAACACAACACAACTGGTTAAAGATATTTGTCGACTAATAGAGCAGTCAAACGGTGATGAACTGTCTAAAATCAGAGTTGTTATTGTGTTACTCAGATGTAGGTCTGTTGTGGGCTTGAAAGCCAAACGCAGAAGCCAGAGTTAATGACGGCACAGTGGGAGCTCTCTGAGGCATGCAGCTCCTCTGAGTCAAACACACACACACACACACACACACACACTTGCAGCTCCTCTGAGTCAAACACACACGCACACACACACACACACACACACACACACACACTTGCAGCTCCTCTGAGTCAAACACACCACACACACACACACACACACACACACACACACACACACTTGCAGCTCCTCGAGTCAAACAATGTGGGCGTCTGGCCGTGACGCCTGGCTCTGAGGTTCAGCGCGAATAAGAATGAGGCCTTTTAGAGCCCCAGTTATGAGTGCAATTACTGCTTTTGAATAGGCTGATCAAAGCACAGAGCAATTACTGCAAGAAGGATGAGACCATGCTCGCACTTTTCTGTAAAAGACATATTTCAAAATGGTCTGTGTTGTGCTTTGTGTTTCGTTTATTGTGTGTGTGTGTGTGTGTGTGTGTGTGTGTGTGTGTGTGTGTCTTCACAAAGCTATTATAAGTAATGTGGGTTAACATTGTCAAAGCTTAGTTGGTGTGTTTGGAGTAGTCATGATATCAGCGTCGGTTATCTTCATCACCATCATAGCCTTCATCCCTGTCAGCTACGTATATGGTGTGAACATTGGCGCTCCAGTGATGTGCTGTGCGGGGAACTGGCTACAGCTACAGTAAATTAGCCGCAAACATGCTGCTGTTGTCACGTCACGTGGAACGGTTTCATCCTGTCACGTTTACAATGTGTAAATTCACAACTGCATGCTGATCAGCACAAAGACATGACAGACTGGGAACGGTACAGACTAAACAGCCATACACACACACACTCATACACACATATATACGCACGTACACACACAGACAGACACATACACACAAATATAGGCACGCGCACACACACACACAGACACACACATACACACATATATAGGCACACACACACACACACACACACACACACATACACACATATAGGCACACACACACACACACACACACATACACACACACACATACACACATATATAGGCACACACACACACACACACACACACCCTGTTCACTGCCACTCTCTCCTTCATCATCTGTCTATTCTCTTCTCTCTAACATCCTCCTGATTCATTTCTTCTGTGTGTGTGTGTGTGTGTGTGTGCTGCTGCTCTCCCTCCCTCTCTGTCTCTCTCTCTCTCTCTCTCTCTCTCTCTCACACACACACACACACACACACACACACACACACAGGCTCTCTCTCTCTCTCTATCTCACACACACACACACATACACACACAGGCACTCTCTCTCTCTCCCTATCTCACACACACACACACACAGGCGCGCTCTCTCTCTCTCTCTCTCTCTCTCTCTATCTCACACACCACACACACACACACACACAGGCTCTGTCTCTCTCTCTCTCTCTATCACACACACACACACACACACACACACACACACACACACACACAGGCACTCTCTCTCTCTCCCTATCTCACACACACACACACACACACACACACACATGCACACACAGGCGCTCTCTCTCTCTCTATCTCACACACACACACACACACACACACACACACACACACATGCACACACACAGGCTCTCTCTCTCTCTCTCTCTCTCTCTCACACACACACACACACACACACAGGCACTCTATCTGTCTCATTTTGATTCTGTCTCTTGGGAAGCCGGGCTGCTCAGAGTGTGTCGTGATTAATTAGGTACCAGAGACATCTGCGTGTGTGACACACTCCAGCTCATTCATTTCCACAAGTGTGTGTGTGTGTGTGTGTGTGTGTGTGTGAACCTGTTACACTATCTAATTCATTGATGTGTGAGTGGTGTGTGTGTCTGTGTGTCACACTTAGGCTAATTCATTTTCTTGCTTGTGTGTGTGTTTGTGTGTGTCTATGTGTATGTGTGTGTGTCGGGGGGGCAGGGTCTGTGTGTACATGTATGTGTGTGTGTGTGTCTGTGTGTACTGTATGTACTTGTATGTGTGTGTGTATGTGTCTGTGTGTACTGTATGTACATGTATGTGTGTGTGTATGTGTCTGTGGGTGTGTGTGTACATGTGTGTGTGTGTGTGTGTATGTGTGTGCCATGTCCCTGTGCTTCACTAGATAGCAGATAGTCTTGAAGTCAGCGTGTATCGGGCCTGATCAGCACCATATACACACACACACATACACACACATACACACACATACACACACAACCGGACCTGCGTGAGAAGAGGTGTGACACATGGATACCTTGGTTCAGTCAGTGATTCAGTCAGTGATTCAGTCAGTGATTCAGTCAGTGGTTCAGTCAGTGATTCAGTCAGTGATTCAGTCAGTGATTCAGTCAGTGGTTCAGTCAGTCAGTGCTTCAGTCAGTGATTCAGTCAGTGATTCAGTCAGTGATTCAGTCAGTGATTCAGTCAGTGTTGGTGTCTAAGTACTGATTATGTGGGCTTGGTTAGTGTTCTCTCGGCTCACATGGCTGCATGCAGGTGTCTTATATGGGCACACACTGGGCACACTGGGCACACTCTGGGCACACACTGGGCACACACTGGGGTACAGGGCATATATGGGCACACACTGATAGGAAGGTTTTCCCACCGGCCACCCCTATGAGGTGCCCATACTGAGATGCCCATACTGAGATGCCCATGAGGGTCTCCTGAGGTGCCAATGCTTAGATGCCCATACTGAGATGCCCATACTGAGGTGCCCATACTGAGGTGCCCATACTGAGATGCCCATACTGAGATGCCCATACTGAGGTGCCCATACTGAGATGCCCATACTGAGGTGCCCATACTGAGGTGCCCATACTGAGATGCCCATACTGAGATGCCCATACTGAGGTGCCCATACTGAGATGCCCATACTGAGGTGCCCATACTGAGGTGCCCATACTGAGATGCCCATACTGAGGTGCCCATACTGAGATGCCCATACTGAGATGCCCATACTGAGATGCCCATGAGGGTCTCCTGAGGTGCCAATGCTTAGATGCCCATACTGAGATGCCCATACTGAGATGCCCATACTGAGGTGCCCATACTGAGATGCCCATGCTGAGATGCCCATGGGGGTGTCCTGATGTGCGGTGTGAGTGCTGGTTAGTGCTGGTTAGTGCTGGTTAGTGCTGTTGTAGATGCAAGCACTAACCAGCACTAACCAGCACTTTAATGGAGACTAGAGTCACTAAAGGGCTAACAGACACGTCACACCAAATATCAACCCACCAGTCACGCTCCCTTGTGATTACTCATGAGTCTCCATTAAAGTGTCTGGATCATCTGGTCCTGAGTGTCATTCATGGATCTAGTGACTCTAGTCTCCATTAAAGTGTCTGGATCGTCTGGTCCTGAGCGTCATTCATGGATCTAGTGACTCTAGTCTCCATTAAAGTGTCTGGATCGTCTAATCCTGAGCGTCATTCATGGATCTAGTGACTCTAGTCTCCATTAAAGTGTCTGGATCATCTGGTCCTGAGTGTCATTCATTGATCTGATCTGCTGTGGTCTGGGTGTGTTGATGGTGGACCACATGTTGCATACAGCCCCCTCTGCTGGTGGCCAAAGCATCCTAAAGAAAATCACACAGTTATTAAAGTCAGTCTAACATCTGCAACATTTCCCTTTAATCAGCCTCCTTTCACACAGCTCAGGTCAGAGGTCAAGCAGGCTGCTCAGAGCCCCAGGCAGCGGAGGCAGCTGCTCAGGAACAGCTGAGTTCAGTCGAGCTTTTAGAGTCACATTAGGACCGTCGCTTCCCCTCAGCCCGGAGAAACCAGAAACCAGAACCCAAACTCAGCCAGAGATCTCCAGAGAACACGAGACAGTTTGTGATGTTACCTTCTGCGCTACCGTGTCCCAGATCCGACTCCTGCTGCCATCCTCTGGCATCTGTCCTCCATGATGACGTCCTCTGGTACTGGTCCTGTTTGATGACGTCCTCTGGTACTGGTCCTGTTTGATGACGTCTTCTGGTACCCGTCCTGTTTAGTGACGTCCTGTTTGGTGACATGCTGTTTGGTGACATCCTGTTTGGTGACATCCTCTGGTACCTGTCCTGTTTGGTGACGTCCTCTGGTCCTGTTTGGTGACGTCCTGTTTGGTGACGTCCTCTGGTACGTCAGCCAGAGATCTCCAGAGAACACGAGACAGTTTGTGATGTTACCTTCTGCGCTACCGTGTCCCAGATCCGACTCCTGCTGCCATCCTCTGGCATCTGTCCTCCATGATGACGTCCTCTGGTACTGGTCCTGTTTGATGACGTCCTCTGGTACTGGTCCTGTTTGATGACGTCTTCTGGTACCCGTCCTGTTTAGTGACGTCCTGTTTGGTGACATGCTGTTTGGTGACATCCTGTTTGGTGACATCCTCTGGTACCTGTCCTGTTTGGTGACGTCCTCTGGTCCTGTTTGGTGACGTCCTGTTTGGTGACGTCCTCTGGTACCTGTCCTGTTTGGTGACATCCTGTTTGGTGACATCATCTGGTACCCGTCCTGTTTGGTGACGTCCTCTGGTACCTGTCCTGTTTGGTGACGTCCTCTGGTACCTGTCCTGTTTGGTGACGTCTGGTACCCGTCCTGTTTGATGACATCCTCTGCCTCTGGTACCGGTCCTGTTTGGTGACGTCCTCTGGTACCCGTCCTGTTTGGTGACATCCTCTGGTACTGGTCCTGTGAACTGAACTGAAATGGGCCTCATCACAGCTGCACCTGTAGTCCCACACTGTGCTGTTGAGTTATTCCTGTACATGGATATCAGTTCTGCACACGGGTAACTGGACTCACACACACACACACACACACACACTCATCATTTAAATCATTTAAAATCACTTTCAGAGCCAGGTGTCTGACATAATTCAGGCAGTGTGATTTTCCCTCTCTGCTCTGTACGCACACACACACACACACACACACACACACACACACACACACACACACACACACACACAGGTCTCTGCCAATGGCCCAACATCTGCACTGAGGACAGACTCATTTGAAAGTCAATTTGGAATTGGGATTCAGACAAATGGAAAAATATCAGAGTGAAATGTAAGCACACACACACAAACACACATGTAAGCATTTGCGAGGCCCTTCGTGTCTGAGGGCAGGGGTTTCAACATACTGTAATTCATTTTTAAACAAACCCCTTCACTCCCACACACACACACACACACACACACACACACACACCACACACGCACACACACACACACACACACACACACACTGCTGTGTTCATCTGAAGTGTTCAATGAATGGTGGTATGAAGCTGTCGCAAGTCATTCCTGGCTTCAGTGTCTTCTAGGAGTCCCAGTGTTCTTTCGAACAACAACAAGAGCACACAAATACACACACACACACACACACACTCTCAACTTCAGTTCCTGAAGAGCAGAATGACACTGGCGCCAAGAAAGAAATGAAACTAGCAAAAGTAATTATGAATAATTCATGTAGAATTCCATCATTAGCAGCCACAGAGGCAGGTGCACACACACACACACACACACAATCTCCCTCTCTCTCTCTCTCACACACACACACACACAATCTCCCTCTCTCTCTCTCTCGCTCTCTCTTTCACACACACACACATATACACACAATCTCCCTCTCTCTCTCTCTCTCTCACACACACACACAATCTCCCTCTCTCTCTCTCTCTCCCACTCACACACACAAACACACACACTACAATCCTGCTCCCACACACACAAAGTACGTACTTTGGCTTTTAAATGGGTTCTCCAGAGAGGAGCTTTTTTGGTTTGATGAGAAATAATTAATATTTAAACATTTATAAAAGCATTTATGCTGAAGCTCAGATGTTTGAAGCGGGAAGGGAAGCAAGTGTGTGTGTGTGTTTGTGTGTGTGTGAGTGTGAGTGTGAGTGTGTGTGTGTGTGTGTGTGTGTGTGTGTGTGTGTGTGTGTGTGTGTGCTTGCGCGCGTGTGTGTGTGTTTGCTGGAGCTTATCACAAATACAGCAAAGGCTCAATCCATGTATAAAATAAAAAAAGATCATTCATGATTAGATTTATAAATTAGTATTTATAAAGTAGTCAGTGACTTCAGACGCCGATTTAATTGTATCTGAAAATTGTTTCCCAGCCTAAGAGCATCCAGCCATTCTCACTCAACAGGAACGCATACCCTGTCCCTCTTACAATAAGGTGTTTTAACAAATTCACAAAATTGCAATTGTGAGCTGCAATTTTGTTTTATTAATGCGATATTTCCCCCACAAAATTACCTGATTTTATTTAACTCAAAATCACCACAATTTTACCACAATTCCTGGTAATTCCCAGAGCAAATTCTGTTACTTTTGGCCCCAAAAATTACTCTTGCCACATCACACACACACACACACACCGTGGGACTGAGAGTGAGAGTGAGAGTGAGTCTGAGACTGAGAGTGAGTTTGAGACCTGAGAGTGAGAGTGAGAGTGAGTCTGAGACTGAGAGTGAGTTTGAGACCTGAGAGTGAGAGTGAGTCTGAACCCTGAGAGTGAGTTTGAGACTGAGAGTGAGACATGATAGTGAGTCTGAAC
>NC_045159.1:4674614-4689614 GCF_900700415.2 Clupea harengus | reverse complement strand
TCTCTCTCTCTCCCTCTCCTTATCTTCACTCTCCTCCCCTTCTCTCTCTCTCTCTCTCTCCTCTATCCTCCTGTCTCTGTCTCTGAGGACAATCAGCAATGAGATATGGCATTTAATTAAACCGGTGATTAAGCTCCATCTAATCAAACAAAACACTCACACCTCCTTCCCATCTCACCCTGCCACTCACACACTCTCACACTCTTACACTCTCAGACGCTCAGCCTCGTCCTGCCAGTGTTTTAGGCAGCGGTCGTGGGCAGTGAGGCGACACACGACACACGCGGTCAGGAGGGGTTTGCCACCGCCGTGACGACGAGGTCTCTGTGGCGAGGTGAGCTCCACTAACTGGATTAAACCCGTTTCAAAAACAACTCTGTCTGTGAGAGACACTGGAAATGTCACATTCCAGGAAAGGGGTTCATCTTAAGTGAGGAGGACACCCAGTGAGTTCATTTTACATTTTCTTTTTCTGATTAAATATAGAACTCTCAAGCTCTGTCTACTACCGCGCACTTGTGCACTTCAAACACTGACTTTCAGTGCTTAGGGCGTTCACACTGACAGAACCAGCAGAATTCAGGGCACTGAAAGTACCCGCATGGCGCACTGCAAAGGGTAAAAAAATGCAGTATGAAACGATGGACACTACTCGCCCTAAACGGGCGCCATCTTGGCTACGTAGTGGAAGAGGAGGAGCCCTTTCGGCAGCTTTTCAGTTTGGAAAGTTGGCTGACTGACGCCTCGCAAATCACTTCAACCATTATTGCTGGTTACAATAACTGTGTTTTCTGATAGTACAGTGTCTATTTCTCGGTAACTTAAAAAAATAAGCGAGAAAACGCCAAAAAGATGTACATTTACATACAATACACGGCCATCAGCGGAGTTTAGTCCGCCATCTTTGTTTAAAATTTCCAGTTGGCCTGGAGGAAGCTGGCGCACAGATTTATGGGTAAAAGGCTTGCACATTTGCGTCAGTCAGTGTTCCATTTGAGACAACACTAATCAGCGACAGAACGCACTACAGATGTAAGTGCACTGTATTGCAGTGTACTTCGTAAAGTCAGTAGTACTCAGTGCTCAGTAGTACTTAACTCTCAGAGAGTCAGAAGTACTTAAATATAAAACTCTCAGAGAGAGTCAGTAGTACTTAACTCTAGAACTCTCAGAGAGAGTCAGTGGGACTTAACTGTAGAACTCTCAGAGAGAGTCAGTAGTACTTAACTCTAGAACTCTCAGAGAGAGAGTCAGTATAACTTAACTGTAGAACTCTCAGAGAGAGTCAGTAGTAGCTGGCACTGGGCCAGTTCAGGGCCGGACTCGGCTGGGCTCCATCTCTGTGTCCAGACAGCGGGGAAAGCATGAGGTGAGCCTCTCTGTCCCTGCGCTCGGGTCCTGATCTCCACCATGAGGTGAGTCTCTCTGTCCCTGAGCTCAGGTCCTGATCTCCCCCCATGAGGTGAGCCTCTCTGTCCCTGATCTCCCCATGAGGTGAGCCTCTCTGTCCCTGCGCTCGGGTCCTGATCTCCCCATGAGGTGAGCCTCTCTGTCCCTGAGCTCAGGTCCTGATCTCCCCCCATGAGGTGAGTCTCTCTGTCCCTGCGCTCGGGTCCTGATCTCCCCATGAGGTGAGCCTCTCTGTCCCTGCGCTCGGGTCCTGATCTCCACCATGAGGTGAGCCTCTCTGTCCCTGCGCCCGGGTCATTTACATTTACATTTACATTTAGTCATTTAGCAGACGCTTTTGTCCAAAGCGACGTACAAGGGAGAAAACAGTCAAGCTAAGAGCAATAGAGACCTAGTGTAACAATAAATACTACTTTACATGACAATTAGAAAAAAACGACCTAGAAAGGAAAAAGAAGTGCAGGAATGTAACTGCTGAAGTGCAAGTTAAGCGCTAGTCAAGGTGCCAGTTAGGAAGGGAGGTGCTCTTTGAAGAGTTGGGTCTTCAAAAGCTTCTTGAAGGTAGAGAGGGACGCCCCTGCTCTGGTAGTGCTAGGCAGTTCGTTCCACCAACGTGGGTCCTGATCTCCCCATGAGGTGAGCCTCTCTGTCCCCGCGCCCTCCTAAACAAAGCATAGATTACTGTAAAGACAACAGCTTTATCTATAGGCTCGACTGTCTCTCTCATTTCTCTCTCATTTCTCTTCCTCTTCTCTCTCTCTCCATCCCCTCGCACCAGGAACACAACTCTCTCCCTCTGTCTCCCTCCCTTTCTCTCTCCCTCCCTTTCTCTCTCCCTCTGTCTCTCTCCCTTTCTCTCTCCCTCCCTTTCTCTCTCCCTCTGTCTTCCTCCCTTTCTCTCTCCCTCTGTCTCCCTCCCTTTCTCTTTACCTCTGCTACCTCCTTCTTTCTCTTTCTCTCCCCCCCCCCTGTAAAATGCCCAGCACAGTCCAAACACTCACAGGAATGCTGTCTGGATTGTTAATCTCTAATGTCGCGTATACGGATGGCCTTAAATAAATATTTTCATGAGCACTCCCATCCCATCCCAGACACACACACACACACACACACACACACACACACCCATCCCATCCTCTCCCACTCTCTTTAACTCTATAGAGACCACGGCGGGGGTTGCCCTCCTGAGCAGACAGTGGGGGAGCTCTCTGATTGGCTGTTCTTATCCAGCCCTTAGACAGAAACTCTTCCATAGCTGACACACACACACACACAGACACACACACACACACACACACACACACAGACACAGACACAGACACAGACACAGACACAGACACAGACACAGACACAGACACACACACACACACACACACACACACAGACACAGACACAGACACACACACAGACACAGACACACACACACACACACACACACACACACACACACACACACACATGGCCATGTGCTGTGCGAGCCGATGATCTCTGTGAGACTGAATCTCTTTAGAGGAGCCCTAGCGCTGCCCTGTCTGTCTGTCAGAGAGATTGCATGGTGCCCTGTGGACCCTAACCCTGTCAGTGTGTGTGTGTGTGTGTGTGTGTGTGTGTGTGTGTGTGTGTGTGTGTGTGTGAGAGAGAGAGAGCATTGATAGAACACATTATACGTAGGCATGCGAAAAAACACACACTTCCCACACATTGGAGTCTTTCTGTCAAGTTACACACACATAGCATGGAGGCTGCAGCAGGTCCTTTACTGAAGACTAGCAGCTAGCTGCAGTAAGCCTACAGTTCCTTTACTGAAAACTTGCTAGCGTGAGCATGAAATGGAGTTAGCTACTGGAGGTTGTTGCAGGCATATGTGTGTGTTGATGTGTGTGTGTGTGTATATTGGTGTGGAGTGGGTGACACAGAGCTGACCATGAGGTGCAGTGTGTTTACGATGGAGCTGACCGGAGGTGTGTGTGTGCTGGTAGAGCTGGTAGCCCAGGAGACGGTAGAGCTGGTAGCCCAGGAGACGGTAGACCTGGTAGCCCAGGAGACGGTAGAGCTGGTAGCCCAGGAGACAGAAGAGTTGGTAGCCCAGGAGACGGTAGAGCTGGTAGCCCAGGAGACGGTAGAGCTGGTAGCCCAGGAGACGGTAGAGCTGGAAGAGCTGGTAGCCCAGGAGACGGTAGAGCTGGTAGAGCTGGTAGAGCTGGTAGCCCAGGAGACGGTAGAGCTGGTAGCCCAGGAGACAGTAGAGTTGGTAGCCCAGGAGACGGTAGAGCTGGTAGCCCAGGAGACAGTAGAGTTGGTAGCCCAGGAGACGGTAGAGCTGGTAGCCCAGGAGACGGTAGAGCTGGTAGAGCTGGTAGCCCAGGAGACAGTAGAGCTGGTAGCCCAGGAGACGGTAGAGCTGGTAGCCCAGGAGACGATAGAGCTGGTAGCCCAGGAGACGGTAGAGCTGGTAGCCCAGGAGACGGTAGAGCTGGTAGCCCAGGAGACAGTAGAGTTGGTAGCCCAGGAGACAGTAGAGCTGGTAGCCCAGGAGACGGTAGAGCTGGTAGCCCAGGAGACGGTAGAGCTGGTAGCCCAGGAGACGGTAGAGCTGGTAGCCCAGGAGACAGTAGAGCTGGTAGCCCAGGAGACAGTAAGCTGGTTAGGCCGCAAGGTGAACCACGAAAAGTCCTTTAGAAAATGAATCCCGCTCCACAGGCGTGCATCTACACAATATTTAGTTCATAAAAAAGAAAGAGTCGTGCTTAGCTACCAAAAAAAAGTTCGTCGCTGACTTTCCAGTCGATTTTTGGTGCGTCTATGTTTTATGCCGAACTAGTTTCTTCAGAGCGTAATAGGATCTTGGTCGCGAGTGCCGGCACGTTTCGACACGTGATAATGCTACACCAATAAGATAGCTGCTTTTTGTCAACAGAGTTGCAAGATGGCGTCCACCATGCCTTCATCGAGCAGTACGGAAGACGAAGAAAATACACCGGAATGTCTTAATAAATCAAAAAACAAACATTGTTTTATGCATATTACTTCAGTCAAGCACGAGGAGGTACATTATTTCACCACTACGCGATGGAATACATACAGGACAAGCCTACAAACGTGGCTCGGGTTGGAGGGTGAGTGAGGGGACGTGGCTGAGAACTTCAAACACTGTGTTGATGTGGAGTTTGAAAATATTCCCGAGGATGCTGGCTTCCATCACACATGCTACCGTAGATTTACGGACAAAAAATCCATCGCAAAGGTGGAAAGACGTCTCACACGTGAGAGGCAAGAAGCGACGGAAGACCACGAGGCCATTCCATCGACTTCTAGCGGCACGAGTCCAACAAAGAAACTGCGATCCAGGTCAGGGCTGCCAATCGCTGGCTCTGGCCCCGTTCTTCCTGCCCTGTGCATAATTTGCCAAAAAAAGGAGAAGTTCATCAACCGAGCAGGCAAACGACAAAGGGATCCACTGTCAAAGGCTGAAACATTAATAGCAGGTAAACACACACACACTGTGGTTGAGTGACTGAAAGGTACAATTATGTGTGAGATATGTCAACAAACTCATTGAGTTATCCTTTTTGTTTTGTTGAGGCCAATTGCAGAAAGCTGCCGAGTTGAAGGATGACCAAAGTATTCTTTTGCATATAAAAGACAAAGACTGTGTGGCTCTGGAGGTGCAGTACCACAAAGGCTGTTATAATCAGTACACTAGGTTTTTGACGAGGCCTGAAAAACCAGAGAAAGAACAGTAAGTTATTTATTATATTGCATTTCAAGGAGCTACTAATTTAACATTATATAAGTAAACATTCAATCTGCATTCTGTTGTATGTGCACACAATCACAACACTTATTCATTTATTTCCTTCTCATTTATATGTGTTCTAGGAATGAGCCCACGTTTGATGTCAGCTATAAGTTATTCTGTGAGAGGATCATTCGCCAAAGGCTGCTTGTCAACCAAGAGGTGCAGAGAATGGGCCAGCTGAGGAAGGCCTTCATTGAACTGGTGAAAGCAAATGAAGGTCTTGATGCTTCAAACTACAGGTAACTGCAATGCATTTTTCTCAAGTCTTATTATTTGTCATGTGCAAGTCCAGCTTTACACAACATGTGTGTGACAGGCCTGAGAAACAGTTTTTAAGTCTTGCTGTTTGCACAGACATGTACCAGTTGGCAACAAGAAGAAGGAGAAGGTGTGTGTGTGTGTGTGTGTGTGTGTGCGGTGAGGTTTGTGATGTTGTGTGCCTTTCTTGGGCATCTTTGGTGTTAAATGTGCTGTATGGCAGATAGGTTCTAGCCTGTAATGTCTTGTACCACCTCCACCACTCTCTGCTTTTCATGATACTCCTGTGACTCTTAATTGTCACTGTTTTGTTGTGTTGCAGATAGGATATGTTGAAGAAGAGGCTGACTCGTGATTTCCCCCATCAGTATCAAAAACCTAGAACGGTCATGTATAGAGCTGATGCAGGGTCACAACGCATGCAAATCTTTGGCCCGGATCAGAGGACCCCAACCCAATGGAAAAATTTTCTCTCAGAAGGAACAAATAAGGAAGCACTTGCCGAATTCCTGTATGTTGTATGGAAAAATGCAGACCTTACAATAGTGGGCAAAAACCTCTGCTTGCACATACAAATCAATGTCACTGTGTGACTGTTAAGGAGGGTGTACAGTCTGTTTGTGTTGTTGAAGACCTGCAGTGTGATCATGAAGAATGTGACACAAGGGTGTTTTTACATGCACAACATGCTGCACGGGAGCATAAAGCTGTCATTATCAAGAGCTCTGACACTGATGTGGCAGTCATTGCTGTAAGTGTGCAGACAGATTTGCCATGCAGTTTATATGTTTTCACAGGGACTGGCAACAGGACACGTATCATTGACATTACCAAGGTGTCATCAGCTCTCGGAACCAGTGTGTGTTCAGCCTTGATCGGAATTCACACATTCTCTGGGTGTGACTCCACAAGTGCCTTTTATGGCAAAGGAAAAAGAAAGACATTTTCTGTTGCATGTGAGAAATGAGGTCCTGTCTCAAACAAAATATAAGTGCTCCATCACCTGCTGGATATGGTTGGCAAATAGAGGATGGGACCTTGCACATCACCTGGATGACCAGAAACCCTGCCCCTGACTGCGGCTGCAAAGGTGCCTGTGAGACAGGCAGATGTTCCTGTTTTTCTGCAGGACTGTGTTACACAGACTTATGTCGTTGCTGTAATTGTGCCAACACAAAAGAAACTGAGGAACTGGAAGATAACTGTCCTGACACCGACAGTGAGGACTGAGTGTCCTTAATCTGTTATTTCTTATTTAGTTTTGTACAGTTTTATATATCATATTTCATATTTTTCATAAAGATTGTTTTTATGGTTCATCAGTGTTGTTTTCATTTCTGAATGAATGAACGAACGAACAAATGGTCATTGGTATAAGTACACTTACTGCCTTATATGGATACAAGGAAGGAGGTTTTTTTGTCACATACATAGAAATACTTACGTAAAGCATGTAGTGAAATTTCGTTTGGTGTTAAGCTTTTTCTGTGCGAGTGTGAAGAAAGAAAGATCAAGAAATATTTTTCATAGATAGCAAGAGGGAGTATAAAGTGCAGTGTGTGTACAGTCCATGTGCAAGTGTGAAAAAAAGTGTAATTGCTGTTTATATAGTCATTGTGTGTGTTCAGGATACGGAATGCTTGAGGAAAGAAGCTCCTTCTCAGTCTCTCTGTTCTGGTCTTGTACCAGCAGAGACGTTTGCCTGACCTCAGTGTTTAGAAAAGTCCATGGTCAGGATGTTAGGAGTCTTTTACAATACTTTGGGCCCTGGTACGTAGTCTTCTCTTGTAGGTCTGTAGGGAGAAGTGCTCTGATGATGCGGTACTGCAGTCACAGGCTGTACAGTTCCCATACCAAGTGATGATGCTGTCAGGACACACAGCTGATGGGTGCTGATGCTCTGAACTTCCTCAGCTGACGTAGGAAGTACAGTCTTTGCCTTGATTTCTTCAGTGTGTGCTGGGTGTTCACCATGTTAGATCGTCAGTAAGGTGTATTCCCAGGTATGCCAAACTTAATCTAAATGACTTAACATAAGCATAACATTATCGTATATTTGCCTCATTGTTCTTCTTGGACGCGGCTATCAGTGTTGTGCATGAACGCGTTCAAAAGAACCCGTTCATTTTTATGAGAACGATGAACTGAACGCAACTTCATGACAAATAATGAATTTGAACGGTGAACACGTTCATATTATCTGAGGTCCAGCGCCACTGAGGTCTAGCTAAAACATTACGGAATGTTTTCCTTCTACTGAGGAAAGACGCTGTCTAGATCGAATGCTTGTACCATGTCGTTGCTCGGTACCTGTTAAAAAGGCCATAGTAATTATTTGTTAAATTGCCCAGACAGACCATGTTTCGGTAAATGACCATATTTGGTAATTGCGTTGGTCATGTGACTCCACCTCTCACGGTGCAATGTTTTTATATCGCTTCACAGCATATTTAGATGGAGTAGCAGTTCACTTCGGGCATATTTTCACATAATTGAACGTTGCACTTTGTTAAAGTTGTGTGCGTCCATGTATACGTGAGTTTGACTTTGTAGCCTACCTTGTCATTATGTGTTTGTTATAGTTTAGCTTTCTCATAATTGTTACGAGCACTGTCACTTAATTGATCTAGCATGATGCACTGTTCGTGAACTCGCTTAGCATAAGCTGCTAATGTACAAATACGAGTGTTACAGGGTTTACCTATGCTAACTTTTGAGCGGTCTTTCATTTAGTGTACATGCCCTTGTTGATCTGAGATTAAGCCAGTAGCATGTCATTGCTGAAGAGGTTAAATTATTACCTTTAGTTCCCTGTATAATTCATTATTTAAATGGTACTACAGGGCTGTGTATTAATGTGTATATTTTCTGTTTGTACTTTACTTTCACACACACACACACACACACACACACACACACACACACACATACAACCACCTACAATGTATCCCATTCATTGTTGTTAATGCAATACAAAGAGTGAAGAATCAAACTGAATATCCAAGTCTCCATTCTTTTCCATTCTAATCGGATGACCCTCAGTGATTACACATTTCCCGAACCCCCTCTATAACAGTAGGCCTACCCGTATAATTTCTGCGATACCTAAACCAGCTAACTCGACTTCGCCCTACATTACCCATGAATCATCGTACACACATGTATACCAAACACGCAACGTATTCCAAGGCAACAGCTCTCGGTCTCAATATAAAAATGGCAAGTGAAAGCGAAAACAGAGACGCAGACTCAGCGAGTACATCCGATCCACCTTATTATTATGTGCGGGATTTTTTACACACTGTCTGATAAAGTTTCAGACAGTAAAAATCTCACCTTTCTGTGCAAATTATGTCCTCCTGAAAAATTAGCAATAATTAAAAAAAAATTAAAATGAACTGAACTATGAACTAGTTCAGAATTTAAATGGTGAACTATGAACGTGAACGATTCATGTTTACTTGTATGAACTGAACTTTGAACTAGTTCATGAGAGGTGTGAACGTGCACAACACTGGCGGCTATGTATACAGCACTATTTATAATCCAATTAGCCCACTTTTGAGGATGTTCGGGTGTTTTCCTCTTGATCGGTAACGTTGAATCTAACCACGGGAGCCGCCATCTTGCCATTCTGTTGACAAAAAGTGTCGAACCGTGCCACCACTCGCGACCAAGATCCTATTACGCTCTGGAGAAAGTAATTCTGCATAAAACATAGACACATCAAGAATCGACTGGAAATTCAGCAACAAACTTTTTTTTGGTAGGTTAGCACAACTCGTTCTTTTTTATGAGCTAAAGATTGTGTAGATGCGCGACTGTGGAGCGGGTTGAAACGAAAACAGTGTTCACCTTACGGCCTAGGTAGAGCTGGTAGCCCAGGAGACGGTAGAGCTGGTAGAGCTGGTAGCCCAGGAGACGATAGAGCTGGTAAAGCTGGTAGCCCAGGAGACGGTAGAGCTGGTAGCCCAGGAGACGGTAGAGCTGGTAGAGCTGGTAGAGCTGGTAGCCCAGGAGACAGTAGAGCTGGTAGCCCAGGACTCCTGTAGGTCCTGCAGGGGAGACGGTAGGTGAGAGAGGTCAGACGTAAACAAGGATGCACACTCTCTTATTCAGTCAGACGTAAACAAGGATGCACACTCTCTTATTCAGTCAGAAGTAAACAAGGATGCACACTCTCTTATTCACGTAAACAAGGATGCACACTCTCTTATTCACGTAAACAAGGATGCACACTCTCTTACTCAGTCAGACGTAAACAAGGATGCACACTCTCTTATTTAGACGTAAACAAGGATGCACACTCTCTTATTTAGACGTAAACAAGGATACACACTCTCTTATTCACGTAAACAAGGATGCACACTCTCTTATTCAGTCAGACGTAAACAAGGATGCACACTCTCTTATTCACGTAAACAAGGATGCACACTCTCTTATTCAGTCAGACATAAACAAGGATGCACACTCTCTTATTCACGTAAACAAGGATGCACACTCTCTTATTCAGTCAGACGTAAACAAGGATGCACACTCTCTTATTTAGACGTAAACAAGGATGCACACTCTCTTACTCAGTCAGAAGTAAACAAGGATGCACACTCTCTTATTCACGTAAACAAGGATGCACACTCTCTTATTTAGACGTAAACAAGGATGCACACTCTCTTATTTAGACGTAAACAAGGATGCACACTCTCTTATTCACGTAAACAAGGATGCACACTCTCTTATTCAGTCAGACATAAACAAGGATGCACACTCTCTTATTCACGTAAACAAGGATGCACACTCTCTTATTCAGTCAGACATAAACAAGGATGCACACTCTCTTATTCACGTAAACAAGGATGCACACTCTCTTATTCAGTCAGACGTAAACAAGGATGCACACTCTCTTATTCACGTAAACAAGGATGCACACTCTCTTACTCAGTCAGACGTAAACAAGGATGCACACTCTCTTATTTAGACGTAAACAAGGATGCACACTCTCTTATTTAGACGTAAACAAGGATGCACACTCTCTTATTCACGTAAACAAGGATGCACACTCTCTTATTCAGTCAGACATAAACAAGGATGCACACTCTCTTATTCACGTAAACAAGGATGCACACTCTCTTATTCAGTCAGACATAAACAAGGATGCACACTCTCTTATTCACGTAAACAAGGATGCACACTCTCTTATTCAGTCAGACGTAAACAAGGATGCACACTCTCTTATTTAGACGTAAACAAGGATGCACACTCTCTTATTCACGTAAACAAGGATGCACACTCTCTTATTCAGTCAGACGTAAACAAGGATGCACACTCTCTTATTCACGTAAACAAGGATGCACACTCTCTTATTCAGTCAGACGTAAACAAGGATGCACACTCTCTTATTCAGTCAGACGTAAACAAGGATGCACACTCTCTTATTCAGTCAGACGTAAACAAGGATGCACACTCTCTTATTCAGTCAGACGTAAACAAGGATGCACACTCTCTTATTCACGTAAACAAGGATGCACACTCTCTTATTCAGTCAGACGTAAACAAGGATGCACACTCTCTTATTCACGTAAACAAGGATGCACACTCTCTTATTCACGTAAACAAGGATGCACACTCTCTTATTCAGTCAGACGTAAACAGAGGAAAAAGGCGCACGCCCAAACATGTCCGTCTATCTGTGATGTTGACCAATTAATAAGTGTTTAATTATGCAAGTGTGTTTGAGATGCTAGCCTGTGTAGCCAGGACGCTAGAGGTCAAGTGTGTTTGAGATGCTAGCCTGTGTAGCCAGGACGCTAGAGGTCAAGTGTGTTTGAGATGCTAGCCTGTGTAGCCAGGACGCTAGAGGGCAAGTGTGTTTGAGATGCTAGCCTGTGTAGCCAGGACGCTAGAGGGCAAGTGTGTTTGAGATGCTAGCCTGTGTAGCCAGGACGCTAGAGGGCAAGTGTGTTTGAGATGCTAGCCTGTGTAGCCAGGACGCTAGAGGGCAAGTGTGTTTGAGATGCTAGCCTGTGTAGCCAGGGCGCTAGAGGGCAAGTGTGTTTGAGATGCTAGCCTGTGTAGCCAGGACGCTAGAGGTCGTTCGGTGTGTAAAAACACTGAGGTAATAAGGGAACTGAACTGGGACAAACCTAATGAATGTGTTTCACGACGGCTGGTAAATATTGGCTATTTGAGGCTGACTGGCCATTCAATTTAAGATGTTTCCTGTGTCAATATGTACCAAATCTCATCAGGGTTCAGGGTTGGCCAACGTGCACAACATGCTCATTTACGGTGGGAAGCCAGATTTCCTTTAAGAACTTTTTGATATGTTTGTATGGGAAGCCAGCTTTAGTGTTAGAGTATGTCAAGTGTGATGAACACACACACAGTGAGGGAGATGGGGGGGGGGTCATGGAAGTAAGGAGAGGAGAGGAGAGAGGGGAGAGAGGAGAGGAGAGGAGAGAGGAGAGGAGAGGAGAGGAGAGGAGAGAGGAGAGGAGAGGAGAGGAGAGGAGAGGAGAGAGGGGAGGAGAAGTGAGGAGTGGAGAGGAGAGAGGAGAGGAGAGAGGGGAGGAGAAGTGAGGAGAGGAGAGGAGTGGAGAGGAGAGGGTAGGCGAGGAGAGGAGAGGAGAGGAGAGGGGAGGAGAGGAGAGGAGAGGGGAAGTGAGGAGAGGAGAGGGGAAGTGAGGAGAGGAGAGGAGAGGAGAGGAGAGGAGGGAGGGGAGGGGAGGAGAAGTGAGGAGAGGAGAGAGGGAGGGGGGAGGGGAGGAGAGGAGAGAGGGGAGGAGAAGTAAGGAGAGGAGAAGGGAGGGAAAGTGAGGAGAGGAGAGGAGAGGAGAGGGGAGAGGAGGAGAGAGAGGGGAGGGGAGGGGAGGAGAGAGGAGAAGAGAGGAGAGGAGAGGAGAGAGGGAAGGGGAAGTGAGAGGAGAAGAGAGGAGAGGGGAGGAGAGGGGAGGGGAAGTGAGGAGAGGAGAGGGGGAGGGGAGGAGAGGAGAGGAGAGGAGAGGAGAAGGAAAGTGAGGAGAGGAGAGAGGAGAGGGGAGGGAAAGTGAGGAGAGGAGAGGGGAGGGAAAGTGAGGAGAGGAGAGGAGTGGAGAGGAGAGGGTAGGCGAGGAGAGGAGAGGAGAGGAGAGGGGAGGAGAGGAGAGGAGTGGTGAGGAGAGGAGAGGAGAGGAGAGGGAAAGTGAGGAGAGGGAAAGTGAGGAGAGGAGAGGGAAAGTGAGGAGAGGAGAGGGGAGGGAAAGTGAGGAGAGGAGAGGAGAGGAGGAGAGAGAGGGGGGGAGGAGAGAGGAGAGAGGGAAGGGGAAGTGAGGAGAGGAGAGGGGGAGGGGAGGAGAGGGGAGAGGAGAGGAGAGGAGAGGAGAGGAGAGGGGAGGGGAAGTGAGGAGAGGAGAGGGGGAGGGGAGGAGAGGAGAAGGGAGGGAAAGTGAGGAGAGGAGAGGGGAGGGAAAGTGAGGAGAGGAGAGGGGAAGTGAGGAGAGAGGGGAGGAGAGGAGAGGAGAGGGGAGGGGAGGAGAGGAGAGGAGAGGAGAGGAGAGGGGAGGGGAGGAGAGGAGAGGGAGGAGAGGGGAAGTGAGGAGAGGAGACTAAACAAGCTTTGGCAGAACAACACGTTTCAGTATCCATCAAATTAGCCTCAGTTTGCTTTGAATCATGTCAACAACAAAGCTGTCAATTAAGGAACAAAGCATTCTTGTGTGTGTGTGATAGTGTGTCTGTCTGTGTGTGTGTGTGTGTGTGTGTTAGTTTTGTGTGTCTCTGTGTGTTTGTGTGTGTCTGTTTGTGTGTGTGTGTGTGTGTGTGTGTGTGTGTGTATGTGTGTGTTTCCTAGAGAGCTTTGGACACTCATATGAAGACTAGACTAGCAAATACTATTAAATGTACTGTGTTAAAATACAGAGAAATAGTTTTTGTTCTATTTTGATTGAATGTGTGTGCTTCCATGGTGCTAACCTGTGTGTGTGTGTGTGTGTGTGTCTCTCTCTCTCTGTGTGTGTGTGTGTGTGTGTGTGTGTGTGTGTGTGTGAGGTGCAGCCTAAATCAAAGAACAAAGAATAAGGCACTACACTCTGAAGGCCTCTTGAACAGATGATGAAGGTCAGGTGATGATGAAGGTCAGGTGGTCCAGTCATCAATGGCAACAGACACTTCTGGTAGAACTCCCCACCACTACCACTCCTCCTCTCCTCTCCTCCTCTCCTCTCCTCCCCACCACTACCACTCCTCCTCTCCTCTCCTCCTCTCCTCCCCACTACTACCACTCCCCCTCTCCTCTCCTCCTCTCCTCTCCCCCTCTCCTCTCCTCCTCTCCTCTCCTCCCCACCACTACCACTCCTCCTCTCCTCCTCTCCTCTCCTCCCCTCTCCACTCCTCTCCTCCCCTCTCCTCCCCTCTTCTCCTCTCCTCTCCTCCCCACCACTCCTCCTCTCCTCTCCTCCCCTCTTCTCTCCTCTTCTCCTCCCCACCACTACCACTCCTCTCCTCCTCTCTCCTCCCCACCACTACCCCTCCTCTCTTCTCCTCCTCTTCTCCACTCCTCCTCTCCTCTCCTCCCCACCACTCCTCCTCCACTCTTCCTCTCTTCCTCTCCTCCTCTCTCCTCTCCTCACCTCTCCTCTCCTCACCTCTCCTCTCCTCTCCTCTCCTCCACTCTCCTCTCTACTGTGTGTGTGTAAGAGTGGCAGCCATATTGGTTGTCAACCTGTGCACAGCAGATGGAAGGTCTCTCCTGTCAGTCTGAGACTGTGTGTGTGTGTGTGTGTGTGTGTGAGGGACCGAGCGGTCACCCCACGTTGTTTGGGAGGTTGCGACTGGACTGGGTGGTGTTGTTGGGAAGAAGGGTGCAGGAGATGGTGGCTTTCATATAAAAATATTCTTCTTTATTTACATGGGGATTATTTGGTGTCCACCCCGTAACATGTATAAACAATAAACAAACATGTCTTCAAAAACACAAAGAAGGCCGCACTTAAAGTGCTACAAACACTAAGGAGAACTAGGCATACTCTTGAGGCACCGATTCATTATTCACTGATTCACAAGTTCACTAGGAACATTTCACAGAGCACAGGTTAACAAGTTCAGAAGGAACATATTCAATACCTAGGTTCAGAAGGAACCTCTTCACAGCACAGGTTAGTAAGTTCAGAAGGAACATATTCAATACCTAGGTTCAGAAGAAACCTCTTCACAGCACAGGTTAGTAAGTTCAGAAGGAACATATTCAATACCTAGGTTCAGAAGGAACCTCTTCACAGCACATGGCTAACAAGTTCAGAAGGAACATATTCAATACTTAGGTTCAGAAGGAACCTCTTCACAGCACAGGTTAGTATCCACACAGCTAGACACCAATACACTTAACCTCACAGCAGGTAAGTGTTTTCCAGATTCTTTCAGCCTCTCATGCCTGCCTTCAAAGTTCTCCCATGGCCATCTCAAGAAAGTCTCTCCTCATGAACATGAGGCGCCCTTTAAATAGGGGCCGCCAGCTGAGTTCACTTGAGCCAATTTGGCCTCCCGGGTCCAGCCACTATGGT
>NC_045159.1:4659614-4669614 GCF_900700415.2 Clupea harengus | reverse complement strand
CTGACTTTAGGCTACCTGTTGGTCCAGGCTCACTTTAGGCTACCTGTTGGTCCAGATCTGACTTTAGGCTACCTGTTGGTCCAGGCCAGGCTCACTTTAGGCTACCTGTTGGTCCACTTTAGGCTACCTGTTGGTCCAGGTCTGACTTTAGGCTACCTGTTGGTCCAGGTCTGACTTTAGGCTACCTGTTGGCCCACTTTAGGCTACCTGTTGGTCCAGGTCTGACTTTAGGCTACCTGTTGGCCCACTTTAGGCTACTTGTTGGTCCAGGTCTGACTTTAGGCTACCTGTTGGCCCACTTTAGGCTACTTGTTGGTCCAGGTCTGACTTTAGGCTACCTGTTGGTCCAGGCCAGGCTCACTTTAGGCTACCTGTTGGTCCACTTTAGGCTACCTGTTGGTCCAGGTCTGACTTTAGGCTACCTGTTGGTCCAGGTCTGACTTTAGGCTACCTGTTGGCCCACTTTAGGCTACCTGTTGGTCCAGGTCTGACTTTAGGCTACCTGTTGGCCCACTTTAGGCTACCTGTTGGTCCAGGTCCGACTTTAGGCTACCTGTTGGTCCACTTTAGGCTACCTGTTGGTCCAGGTCCGACTTTAGGCTAGTGTTTTTTTTTTTCACACAGTTGTGTTTTAGCACACTTGCTATTCTACTGTGAATCAATAAAGCTTGTCATTTGCTCCCAGAAAAATTAATATTCATGTCATTCATTCAGGACAACAATGGCATGAATATGTACAGCATATAGGAACCAATCAGGAGTGAGTATATACAGCATATAGGAACCAATCAGGAGTGAGTATATACAACATATAGGAACCAATCAGGAGTGAGGCCATGCAGCTTCAGCTATTCAGAGTCATTATCACCTCCACTGCCTTCACCCCCACCCCCCCCACCCACACACACACATGCAGAACACACACACACACACACACACACACACACACACACATGCAGAACACACATACACACACATGCAGAACACACACACACACACACACACATACACATGCAGAACACACACACATGCAGAACACACACACACACATGCAGAACAAACACACATACACACATGCAGAACACACACACACACATACATATGCAGAACACACACACACACTCTCACACACATGCAGAACACCCACACACACTCATACACACACACGTGGCTGAGAGAGGGGACGCGTCTCATCATGGAAACACTCAGGGTCTCCTGTTTCTCTGCTTCTACTTAATGGAGTGGAGAATTCAATTCTGGGATACCCTTGCCCCGCTTATCCCAAGACAACACACACGCACGGGGGCACACGGGGGCACACGGGGGCACACGCGCACACACACACGCGCACGCACACACACACACACACACACACACACACACACACACACACACACACACACACACACACACACACATGGTGTCATACATTATTCTCGCAAAATGACTACATGAATGAACTTTGCATTATCGCATACTCACACACACACACTCACCCACACACACTCACCCCCCCACACACACACACACACACACACACACTGACACACACAGAGCAGTGACAGAGACAAATCTGTGTGTCATTCATCATTCTCTCACATGAGTAAATCCCCAGCACACCTACTAGAATGACCACCTGACGTGTGTGTGTGTGTGTGTGTGTGTGTGAGTGTGTCAGTGTGTGTGAGTGTGTGTGTGTGTGTGTGTGTGTGTCAGTATGTGTGCGTGTGTGTGTGTGTGTGTGAGTGTGTGTGTGTGTGTGTCTGTGTGTGTGTGTCTGTGTGAGTGTGTCAGTGTGTGTGAGTGTGTGTGTGTGTTATTGTGTCAGTGTGTGTGTATGAGTGTGTCTGTGTGTGTGTGTCAGTGTGAGTGTGTCAGTGTGTGTGAGTGTGTGTGTGTGTGAGTGTGTGTGTGTGTGTGTGTGTGTATGAGTGTGTGTGTGTCGCTGTCTAATCCCCCTCATGTATAGCCTCCCCGTCTAAGTCACTTCATGTAGGTCACAAGGTCAATTGGCCCATTTTTCTTTGAGAAGCATAGTTGATGGAAATCCAATCGCACTCAATTCTGCTGATGTGAGGTGTGTGTTATGACTGTGAGGAGTGCGTGTGTGTGTGTAGCAGGAGTGTGTTATGAGTTTGAGACGTGTGTGTGTGTGTGTAGCAGGTGTGTGTTATGAGTGTGAGATGTGTGTGTGTGTGTGTAGCAGGTGTGTGTTATGAGTGTGAGACGTGTGTGTGTGTGGATAAAAGCGTCTGCTACATGACTAAATGTAAATATGTGTGTGTGTTATGAGTGTGAGACGTGTGTGTGTGTGTGTGTGTGTGTGTGTATAAAAGCGTCTGCTAAATGACTAAATGTAAATATGTGTGTGTGTTATGAGTGTGAGACGTGTGTGTGTGTGGATAAAAGCGTCTGCTAAATGACTAAATGTAAATATGTGTGTATGTTATGAGTGTGAGACGTGTGTGTGTGTGTGTGGATAAAAGCGTCTGCTACATGACTAAATGTAAATATGTGTGTGTGTTATGAGTGTAAGACGTGTGTGTGTGTGTGTGTGTTATGAGTGTGAGACGTGTGTGTGGATAAAAGCGTCTGCTAAATGACTAAATGTAAATATGTGTGTATGTTATGAGGGTGAGACGTGTGTGTGTGTGTGTGGATAAAAGCGTCTGCTACATGACTAAATGTAAATATGTGTGTGTGTTATGAGTGTGAGACGTGTGTGTGTGTGTTATGAGTGTGAGACGTGTGTGTGTGTGTGTGTTATGAGTGTGAGACGTGTGTGTGTGTGTGGATAAAAGCGTCTGCTACATGACTAAATGTAAATATGTGTGTGTGTTATGAGTGTGAGATGTGTGTGTGTGTGTGGATAAAAGCGTCTGCTACATGACTAAATGTAAACATGTGTGTGTGTTATGAGTGTGTGACGTGTGTGGATAAAAGCGTCTGCTACATGACTAAATGTAAATATGTGTGTGTGTTATGAGTGTGAGACGTGTGTGTGTGTGTGTGTGTGTTTGGATAAAAGCGTCTGCTAAATGACTAAATGTAAATATGTGTGTGTGTGTGTTTGGATAAAAGCATCTGCTAAATGACTAAATGTAAATATGTGCGTGTGTGTGTTTGGATAAAAGCATCTGCTACATGACTAAATGTAAATATGTGTGTGTGTTATGAGTGTGAGACGTGTGTGTGTGTGTTTGGATAAAAGCGTCTGCTACATGACTAAATTTAAATATGTGTGTGTGTTATTTTTCAGGTTGGCACTCAGATGTTTGCCGGTGACTGGCCCTACGCAGATGGTCCAGGGTGTGTAATGACTGTTCAGCATTAAGTGAGAGGGACACCTTTAATGTGCATAACAGACAGTGGAGGTGAGACACCTTTAATGTGCATAACAGTGGAGGTGAGACACGACACCTTTAATGTGCATAACAGTGGAGGTGAGACACGACACCTTTAATGTGCATAACAGGCAGTGGAGGTGAGACACCTTTAATGTGCATAACAGTGGAGGTGAGACACCTTTAATGTGTGAGACACCTTTAATGTGCATAACAGGCAGTGGAGGTGAGACACCTTTAATGTGCATAACAGGCAGTGGAGGTGAGACACCTTTAATGTGCATAACAGGCAGTGGAGGTGAGACACCTTTAATGTGCATAACAGACAGTGGAGGTGAGACACCTTGATGGAGATAATTTCCCAACACTGTTAATTACTTAAGAATATAATAATCAAGTGCCTTGTATTATTAATTACCTTATATGAATCATGTACTTATGTAAGCAGGAACATGGCTTTTCTGTGTTTCTGCGTGTGTGTAACTTAGAATATTAGGTGCCACTTAGTCTGCATATGTACAAGAGCATGTTTAGACCAGAGGTGATAAGAAGGTTCGAACTGTGCTTCTTCCGACCTTGCAAAACTTCCATCCTTGCCTCGGACGTGAGAAATCCACCACGTGATTATCCCTGCTGAACGCTCAACTTCTGTCTATATAAACCTTGTGCGATGTGTTTATCATTGCTTCACTTTCAGCCTTGTGCTGGGAGTGAGCCCGATTGCAATTGTTGTTTGTCTAATAAATATACTTATATGCAGCTCCGGAGTCCTGAGGTAACTAGGGTGAATTTTCACCTATCATATTTGGGGGCTCGTGACCGGGATTCCAACAACCTCAACGGCTCTCCACGCTGGGCTAATCATCAGGACCTGAATCATACGGAGGAGTATGAGACTCTGTTTTTCTAAAGACCTCCAACTTGAATTGGAAGGAGGCCAGGGCCTGCCAGCGAGGAGAGCCGAGAGTGAAGGAATTGAATTAGACTATAGGGGTTGGACTCCGAGCTGTTTGTGAGTATATTGTTTGTTTGTTGTGTGTGCACGCTAGTATAGTTTTTTGGGGGGTTGAGACTAACTTTTGTTAATTTTAACTTGCACTATTTTTATTATTTCTCTGTAAAACTGTTCTAAGGGTACCATGGCACTGTGTGGCTTCAATATATCACATGTTATTCTCACAGATATTTCCCTAACGAATGTTCTAGTCCCCTGGGCGCAGTCACCTTCCTTAAGCCTGTAAAAGAGAGCTAGTGTCTCTCCCGAAGCCCTGAAGCGCGTCCGGTGGAAGAAGACGAGAAGGCCTCTGAAGGAAGGGTATAGAAGGAAGGGTGGCCTCTGGGCGCAGAAACATAGCTAGGGAAAATATTTAACAGGGTAAGGCGGATTCTATGAAGCAGCACTATGGTTCTGACTGAGCTTAAGACCATGCAGAAGGGTTTTATTACTTTAATTATTTGTATTCCTTTTATCATGATTTTAGTAATCCAAGAAAACTATCGGAACATCAGGTTCTGATACGATGTTGATAATTTTTTTTTACTCCATGTATTGCTCTTGCTGCTTGCTTTTATTGATTTTATGTAAAGCAACTGCAACAACCATCTGACACACACACATGCAAAAGACCCGGGTTTCATTGGAAAATCACAAAGCAGACAAGGCCACTAACCAGGCCGGACTGCAACAACCATCTGACACACACATGCAAAAGACCCGGTTTCATTGGAAAACCACAAAGCAGACAAGGCCACAAACCAGGTTGCACTACAACCATCTGACACGTACACAATTGAAGAATTAGATCTCACAATATTAAAAGATATGCTGCAATATTGAGCCATGGTGAAAACATGCCTCAATAAGTGGGGATAGTAAGCATATATTTGTACGTTATATTTCATGAGAAAGATGTTTAATCATTCATTATTGATTTTATTGAGTTAAATCCCAACGAAAGAAAGAAATATTGTCTAGCCATAGACAATCACTGTTCATTCAACCCCCAGTCAGCCGGACTGGTAGAAAAGAATGAACCAAACTATTCAAAGCGATTTGAGAATCCAAGAGTGAAATTAGTGATATTAAGCATGCATGTTGTTATCACTGTTTGAAATGATGTATGGAAGAATCTACACTGCCTAAACTCTCAAACCATTTGCTGAAACAGACTAAGAGATTGAATATACATTTGCAGAATATATGGCAAAAATGTGAATTAGCAAAATGCTCTCAGAACTCTCTGTGCTCCGCAGGAACCTGTGAGGCTGAAACCAAGGTTGGGTCGGGAGATTGGGTCCTAATCAACAGCCTCAAAAGAAAACACTGCCACTTGCCCAAGTGGGACAGACCATACAAAGTGCTACTGTCAACATCTACCACAGTCAAAATAGCGGAGAGAGCCACCTGGATACATCTAACACCAGAGGTGTAAAGTAACGAATTACTTTTACTCACGTTACTGTAATTGAGTAGTTTTTTTGTGTACTTTGTAATTTTTAAGTAGTTTTTTAAATCGGTAATTTGACTTTTACTTAAGTAGATTTTGACTGAAGTATTGTACTTCGCTACATTGGAAATTACATCCGTTACTGAGTAAAAAAAAAAACATAGTTCAAGGCAGGAATCGCGCACCACAATGCTCACTGCAGTGGTGGATGCTGCATAGAGTGGATGATGGAGTCGATGCAAGGCGCCAGTATGGTGCCGAGTCACGAGAGATAGATATGGAGGAAGATGATAGTGCGGACTACCAACAAGCTGCGGATCACCAACAAGCTGAAGCACCGAACTTTCCGCCAGTTGAAATGAAAGAAGATGAAGAAAACCTGTGGCCACATCTCAGCAAGCAGTTTGCCTTCCAACGTAAAAGAGGCAACAGCTATATGCTGTGTAAACTGTGCCTAATCCGTCAGTCAGAACTTTCTGCTTATACAAATTCATCTTCAAATCTGCGCAAGCATGTGTTGGTAAGTACAGTATTTGTCCCTTTCCATTAGTAGTTCAGACAGCGTTTTTGTCATTTAGTTAGCTTTGCTCCATTAAGCAAAATATGCGTTTCATGGCACTAGTAGGTAGTAGCCTAATTTTGGCTAGCACTTGCAACCGACCTGAGTATGCTAACGTCGACAGCGGTCATCCAATAGACTAATAATACCATTCCTGTCTTCCATTCGTTTCAGGTCATAGAATTATTATGTTCAGTCTCTCATATTGTGTTAAAAACTGCAGATCAGTCATCAGCAATGAAATACACCACATAAACTGATATTAGGCTAATCATTTGGCTGCCTCCATGCCTTGAAACAGAACAATGTGAATGCGCACACCATCGTTTTCAGACAGTTGGACAAGTCAATGTGTATGTCGTTATCTGCAATTTATCACGATGTTTAGTCAGATATTGATAACGATAAGTGGTGGCTTTGCAACGTGCACGTCTTTCATGTTCATGCTAAGGGGTCCCGGTTAGCAAGAATTGAGGATTATGAATTGTGATGCATGTAGAAATAGAAAATAATGCTATAATTCTGTATACTGTAGGTCTGTCATCTCAAGTAGCTATTTATAGCTATTTCTGTGTTATGATGCACTCTTGAATCTTGATGGCAGCTCAATACTTAATTGTCAGAAATGTTGTTTGTCATTCTACAGGTCTAGTCTATGTCAGACAACACCTTGACCGGATGTTGGAGGCTGGAGCAAGTTGGACAACATTCATCAGATGAAGATGATTTATTTTCCTCAATGAAGTCCAGAAGGTCAGAAGGTACAGGGGAGTTAGAAGGGTACCTAGCCTGTGTCTCAGTCAATATGGATCTGCTGAACGCCTTTCAGAATATCAAAAAACTGTCCCTGAAACTCAATACTGGCCTACCTGCCTCGGCCGCCTGCGAGCGACTCTTCAGCTGTGCTGGATTGCTGTTCAATGCAAAGCTAGCCCGGATGAACTCTACTCATCTTGAAAATCAGCTGCTGCTCAAACTCAACAAGAAGTTTGTAGACTAATGCTCTAAAGGTGGACACAAGTAAAGTAACCAAAGTTTAAGTGGGGCAGCTGTATTTTAACTCTTTATTTTAGCTGTCATGTCTTGACATGTCCTCCCAAAAGTTCTTAAATGTTGTGTTGACATGTTTAATGTTTGACATGTTTAATGTCATTGCACTTATATTTCTAAAGATTCTCCTTTAATAAAAAATAACTAGTTTTTGTATTGGATTTATGACCCCTTGTCCTTTTTTGCACTATATAGGAGCGGCCCCCATCAAGTTGTTGAAAGTAACTAAGTAACTTTTACTTAAAGTACATTTTAAATGAACTACTTTTTACTTTTACTTGAGTAGATTTTTAGATGGGTAATTTTACTTGTACTTAAGTAAAATTTCATCAAAGTAATAGTACTTTTACTTGAGTACAACATTTCAGTACTTTTTACACCTCTGTCTAACACATTGTAAACGAGTAAGCCTTCCTTAGAAAGAGACAGAGGATAGGAGCTGTCTTCCTCTACAGTTTTCCAAGGCCGGGCCACTGTGACAGAAGTCCAGCTACAAAGGGGATTCTTTGCGTTAGGCAATTTTTCGTCTCAAACCTGGTGAAGAAAACAACACTGTCCAGTGGGGTAAAAGAGCCTAGTGGATACTGGGAGGGCAGGGCGGTCCTATCTCTGTGAAGTCATGGGGAGTTACAAGGGAAAAATGAAACAATGTGTGAAACATTTGATAATAACCGTACTGCTCTACATTTTGGTACTGTTAACATATTGATCACAACAGGCACCGGTCTTGGTCAAATGTCCGCGATGGGGCCTACCTAAAGATCATCCGTGGTGATGGGAAAACCAGACTGCCCAAACACACTTTCCACAAAAAGACTGTTTACATTTTCCTGCCCAGTCCGATGTGTTCTGCAGGATGCCTGATGGGGAACAGGGCCTTTCAAGGACACAGCAAAGAAACCTTGTTCGAATGTTATCTGAAGCCTAGGCGAGCTAATAACACACACACACACAGTCGACATCCACTATGTTGGCCTACAAATGCAAAGTATACCAATGTGTGATGAGAAATATGATGAAATTTTAAATGATTGACTTATGATGATATGTAGTGATGCTCAGTAATGATCTCTGTTCCGAAAATCCATGTGATGAAGCTCAGAGTGATGATTTTGAGGTTATCCATTGAAATTGATAATTGACTAATTAAGAAAGATGATTTGTGATTTTGATTGTGAATTATCCATTGAAACGGATAAAAGGAGGGACTGATGGAGATAATTTCCCAACACTGTTAATGACTTAAGAATATAATAATCAAGTGCCTTGTATTATTAATTACCTTATATGAATCATGTACTTATGTAAGCAGGAACATGGCTTTTCTGTGTTTCTGCGTGTGTGTAACTTAGAATATTAGGTGCCACTTAGTCTGCATATGTACAAGAGCATGTTTAGACCAGAGGTGATAAGAAGGTTCGAACTGTGCTTCTTCCGACCTTGCAAAACTTCCATCCTTGCCTCGGACGTGAGAAATCCACCACGTGATTATCCCTGCTGAACGCTCAACTTCTGTCTATATAAACCTTGTGCGATGTGTTTATCATTGCTTCACTTTCAGCCTTGTGCTGGGAGTGAGCCCGATTGCATTTGTTGTTTGTCTAATAAATATACTTATATGCAGCTCCGGAGTCCTGAGGTAACTAGGGTGAATTTTCACCTATCACACCTTTAAAGTGCACATCAGTGTTAGTGTGTGCCTCACACACACACACATCTCACACTCATAACACACTTCTGCTACACACACACACACACACACACACACACGTCTCTCTCACATGAGACTGAACACTATCAGTGTTAGTGTATCTCTCAGACAAGAGATCAGTGTTGGTGTGTCTCAGACACATGAGACTGAACATCAGTGTTGGTGTGTGTCTTACACACTCCTGCTACACACACACACACACAAACAAGAGACTGAACACCATCAGTGTGAGCACGGGGGCTTCTCGCTGTCTGTGTTGAATGATGCGCTGGCATCGCTGCAAGTTCCACATGTCTGGGGCTTTGTGGAGCTAATCTCTAAAACACATAAGACATGCCGTATGCACTCACACACACACACACACACACACACACACACACACACACACAAGACATGCCGTATATGGCAAATTACATTTCACGCTCCTTAAAGAGACAATGTCTTAAAGTCTCCCATTCAAATATGCAGACTCTTTCTCTCTCTCAGGGAAATCAGCTCAATGTCATTTCATGTTTACACAAACAAAACTCTCTTATTCTGCTGCTTCTACTCCACACACACACACACACACACACACACACACACACACACACACACACACACACACACACACACACACACACACACACACACACACACAGCCTCCCTCACATACTTCTAAACACACCCTGCCACACACACACTCATAAACACAGTGTACCCCAAACTCTGATGGATAAATGGTGTTCTCAGACATATAAATCACTTTGCCAGAGTAGAGCACAGATCCTGACAGACGCTGTCTGTGTGTGTGTGTGTGTGTGTGTGTGTGTGTGTGTGTGTGAGTGTGAATGGGTTTCATGAAGCGTGACAGCAGTTGTCTTAAAGGCAAATTAAAATCATCAATCCA
>NC_045159.1:4654614-4657114 GCF_900700415.2 Clupea harengus | reverse complement strand
GAGAAAGAGAGTGTGATATTCTCCACACTCACACACACTCTAGTGTGATATTCTCCACACTCACACACACACTAGTGTGATATTCTCCACACTCACACATACACTCTAGTGTGGTATTCTCCACACACACACACACTCTAGTGTGGTATTCTCCACACACACACACACACTCTAGTGTGATATTCTCACACACACTCTAGTGTGATATTCTCCACACACACTCTAGTGTGATATTCTAACACACACACACACACTCTAGTGTGATATTCTCCACACACACACACACACACACTCTAGTGTGATAATCTCACACACACTCTAGTGTGATATTCTAACACACACACACACACTCTAGTGTGATATTCTCCACACACACACACACTCTCAACACATACACACACGCACATCCAACATCAACACACACTCTCAACATACACACACGCACACCCAACATCAACAC
Organism: Clupea harengus; assembly: GCF_900700415.2. NCBI lineage: Eukaryota > Metazoa > Chordata > Actinopteri > Clupeiformes > Clupeidae > Clupea > Clupea harengus. The sequence continues at coordinate 4,656,654 of NC_045159.1, read as the reverse complement.
ACACTGGCAAACACACTCTCAACACACACACGCATGCACAATAACACACTCTCAACATACATACACACACACACGCACAATAACAGATACACACACACGCACACACAACACCATGTAGCTATACATAAAAAACAAACGATAGTGAGAGAAAGAGAGTGTGATATTCTCCACACTCACACACACTCTAGTGTGATATTCTCCACACTCACACACACACTAGTGTGATATTCTCCACACTCACACATACACTCTAGTGTGGTATTCTCCACACACACACACACTCTAGTGTGGTATTCTCCACACACACACACACTCTAGTGTGATATTCTCACACACACTCTAGTGTGATATTCTCCACACACACTCTAGTGTGATATTCTAACACACACACACACACACACTCTAGTGTGATATTCTCCACACACACACACACACACTCTAGTGTGATAATCTCACACACACTCTAGTGTGATATTCTAACACACACACACACACTCTAGTGTGATATTCTCCACACACACACACACTCGTGTGATATTCTCCACACACACACTCTAGTGTGATATTCTCACTCACACACACACACACACACTCTAGTGTGATATTCTCACACACACTCTAGTGTGATATTCTCCACACACACTCTAGTGTGATATTCTAACACACACACACACACACACTCTAGTGTGATATTCTCCACACACACACACACACACTCTAGTGTGATAATCTCACACACACTCTAGTGTGATATTCTAACACACACACACACACTCTAGTGTGATATTCTCCACACACACACACACTCTAGTGTGATATTCTCCACACACACACACACTCGTGTGATATTCTCCACACACACACTCACACACACTCTAGTGTGATATTCTCACTCACACACACACACACACACTCTAGTGTGATATTCTCCACACACACACACACTCTAGTGTGATATTCTCCACACACTCACACACTCTAGTGTGATATTCACACACACTCTAGTGTGATATTCTCCACACACACACACACTCTACTGTGATATTCTCCACACACACACACTCTAGTGTGATATTCTCCACACACACTCTAGTGTGATATTCTCACACACACTCTAGTGTGATCTTCTCCACACACACACACACACTGTGGTATCATGAGAGGCTTTACCACTGAGCTGGGTGTAGGGCAGTGCGTAATCAACAGGACAGAGCCGGCAAAAGTGCTTTCAAACGAGGATCAGGTTTATTCACCAAACACAAAGTCTTTCAGGAAGCAAACATAAAAGTTCTTCAAAGGCAAAAACATAGGCTTCATAAAGTTGCTCCTCACTTACATCCTGCCCACTGTAGTTGCAGCTTAAAGTTCCTCCGTCCAGGTCCTTCCCGGCTTGGGGCTAGCCTTCCCCCTTCCGGATGCGGCTTAGCAAGCGCTTCAACAAACGTTTCCACAACGGCTTCACCCGCACGTCAAGTCCTCTCTGTTCTCCCTCCTGGCTCTTCCTGCTCTCGTGGCTCGCTCTCTCACAACAGAGCACCACCTGTCTTAAATGCCCCTTCCATCAGGTGCCTTAAGCACCTACACCTGGTTGGGTGCTGCTGCATTCTGGGAGATGTAGTGCCACTGGCAGCCATCTTGTGGTGTGGCAGCCAGACCTCCACACGAACACCACACTCCTCTGCTAGCTGGCCCATCGTGATGCCACAACACTCTAGTGTGATATTCTCCACACACACACACACTCAGGTGTGTGTGTGTGTGTGAGGAGGTGAGGAGGATACTGATCATGAACTCTAGAGTGATAGACTATAACCCTAACCCTTGACTCTAGCATAATGTACTATATCTACTAATTCATAGTATAGTATTGTGTGAGGTGTGTGTGTGTGTGTGTGTGTGTGTGTGTGTGTGTGTGTGTGTGTGTGTGTAGTATATCTACTCATTCTCCACACTTGTAAAATCCGGAGTCAATACTGCAAAAAGAACACTCTAAAACTCTCTCTCACACACACACACACACACACACACTCTCTAAAACTC
>NC_045159.1:4632114-4647114 GCF_900700415.2 Clupea harengus | reverse complement strand
ACAGATAATCCAAAAATGGAGAAGCATGCAAAATCAGGGCTCTGTTTAATATTTAAAATTTGTATTATAAAAATAAAAGGCAGCTTTATCAAACAGGGGAGCCTGAACAACAAACACGATTCTAATGCTTTTGATAAGATAGGTGTCGGTTCTGTTGATAGGTGTCGGTTCTGTTGATTGGTGTCGGTTCTGTTGCTAGGTGTCGGTTCTGTTGATAGGTGTCGGTTCTGTTGATAGGTGTCAGTTCTGTTGCTAGGTGTCGGTTCTGTTGATAGGTGTCGGTTCTGTTGCTAGGTGTCTGTTCTGTTGCTAGGTGTCGGTTCTGTTGATAGGTGTCGGTTCTGTTGATAGGTGTCGGTTCTGTTGATTGGTGTCGGTTCTGTTGATAGGTGTCGGTTCTGACTCAGTTGATAGGTGTCTGTTCTGTTGCTAGGTGTCGGTTCTGTTGATAGGTGTCGGTTCTGTTGATAGGTGTCGGTTCTGACTCAGTTGATAGGTGTCTGTTCTGTTGCTAGGTGTCGGTTCTGTTGATTGGTGTCGGTTCTGTTGATAGGTGTCGGTTCTGATGGGCATAAAAGCTAAGACATTTCAAGTTGTGCGACCACCAGGGTACGCATCAATTCCAATCCAAGTGTTTAGTAAAAGTGACCTTGCTGTGTTACACGACGCAGGCAGGCTATAGACACGGTTCAGGTGACAAATTAACAATCATCCTAAAGTTCAATTAAATGGTAGTCCAATATGCAGATAAAGAAACAATATGCAAATATAGAAACAATATAATCGTCAACACAGTAACACAATCAAAGTAACCCAGGGCCAATGCAAACTTTATGTCTGGACAAAAATGTCCAAAACGGCTACAACACGGTGCTTGTCATGAGCTGGATCAAATCTCAATGCACCGCTGGCTCAAACGAACACAATATACACGATGTTTCATTCCCATCAAATTCATATTGGATAATGAATTGATTCATTGATTATTAATAAGTTGGATTAACGCTAATTCCTGAGGTCTGCACGAGGCTCTTCTGATGACTGAAGGTGACCACAGGAGCCCAAATCCACTCCAAACTCAACCATTGCATTGTGTCCACTGATGTTACATTTACATTTACATTACATTTAGTAATTTAGCAGACGCTTTTGTCCAAGGCGACGTACAAGGGAGAGAAGCTAAGAGCAATAAAAAAACATTGTGTAACAATAAATACTACTTTACATAAGAATTAGAAAAAACGACCTAGAAAGGAAAAAGAAGTGCAGGAATGTAACTGCTGAAGTGCTAGTTAAGCGCTAGTGATGTCTCCTCTGGCCTGGTCATGTTCTGTGACGGACAGCTTTAGCTGCATGCTATTGGACCTGCAGGAGTGGCCTGTGCTACACGCTCTTCGTCCCCGATGCTGGAGAAGAGGAAGGCGAAGGTCCTCGTCACGTAGCTCTCTACAATCACGTGTCTTATTCTGCCGTCCTCCGAAGCACGTACAAGCATTTAGAACATTTAGATTTGGAACATCTAGACAATCCCAGAAGTCCTCTGCCTGCACTGCACGGTTCCGCTGTATCGTATCTGTCTGCGGGTTCTAGTCAGATTTAGAACGTCTAGACCAGGGGTTTTCAACCCAGGGACCACCATTCTGACCAGAAAGTAATCCGCGGCCCACTGATGTGCCAGTGATTCCCAAAACAGTTTACAGTCAGTCCCGTACCCTTATTTTTCATGTTTGTAACCGCCGCCACGCCCCCTCCCCCCGCACACATATTCTGCCTATAATACTTGTCAGTGTAATTTCTTCGCTGAATATGGGTCTACATCAGTATTTTGGGCAATGCGACTTGGCTATTCAGACATAAATATGTCGACGGGCCCCGTAGGTATATATATAAAAAATAAAAAAAGTCAATGGTGAACTGATCAACATAGGCTCATGTTGCGGACCCCCTGCAATGCCGTCGCGGACCACCGGTTGAAAACCCCTGGTCTAGACAATCCCAGGAGTGCTCTACCTGCACTGCACGGTTTGTATCTGTCTGCAATTCTCCTCGTCAGACTGGGGAGCAGCCTATTCATTCCTGGCCAAATTATTTAATAATTTATTTTCCTTCAAGGTCATCTGTGCCGTCTCTCTCTGGATGAAGCTCCCCACCCCTTACCTCAGAGAGAGGGAGGAAGAGAGGGAGGAAGAAGGAGAGGGAGAAAGACAGAGAGAGAGAAAAAAGAGAGTCTGCTTGTCTTAGTTGCTCTCCTTGATGTTTCACTCTGAGGTAAGTTCACACACACACACACACACACACACAATCTGAGGTAAGTTCAACTGGAATGCACTGCAGTGTTAAACAAATATAAATATGGCAGTGCAACCTGACAGTGATAAATGAGATTGGAGTTGTGGGCAGCGGAGCACCTCTCTCTCTCCCACTCTTCCTCTATCTGTCACTCTCTTCCTCCCTCTCTCTCTCCCCCTCTCTTCCTCTCTCTCTCCCTCTATCTGTCACTCTCTTCCTCTCTTTGTCCCTCTCTCTCTCTCTCCCCCCTCTCTTCCTCTAACTGTCTCTCTCTCTCTCCCCCCTCTCTTCCTCTATCTGTCACTCTCTTCCTCCCTCTCTCTCTCTCTGTCTCTCCCCCCTCTCTCTCTCTATCTGTCACTCTCTTCCTCCCTCTCTCTCTCTCCCCCTCTCTCTCTCCCTCTATCTGTCACTCTCTTCCTCCCTCTCTCTCTCTCCCCCTCTCTCTCTCTCCCCCCCCCCCTCTCTCTCTCCCTCTCTCTCTGGTCAGTACTCTGGGGGAGATATTAGATGGGCCTGAGGCTGTGTTGCAATCGCTGCGATATCCACACAGGTATTTACATTGATATCCACAGAGGTATTTACATTGATATCCACACAGGTATTTACATTGATATCCACACAGGTATTTACATTGATATCCACACAGGTATTCACAGGTATTATATGGAGACAGCCATACATTGATATCCACATAGAGGTATTTACATTGATATGGAGACAGCGCCCCCACAGGATGAAACGCTGCATGACGGCGTTGGCTTCTGGGTCAGCTGAGACCCACAGTAATTAATAAAGCTAAATGTGTGTTTTACCCTCTCCTGTGTGTGTGTGAGTGTGTGTAATTGTTTGTGTGTTTGTGTGTGTGTGTGTGTGTGAATGTGTGTAGTTGTGTGTGTGTGCCTGTGTGTGTGCGTAGTTGTGTTGTGTATGTGTGTGTGTTTGATGAGAGGCCTGTGCCTAGTACCTCTAATCCCCTACCTCACTAACAATACTCTAGTGTTATACTGACCTCACTAATAATACTCTAGAGTTACTGCAGTGTGTGTGTGTGTGTGTGTGTGTACTGACCTCACTAATAATACTCTGCAGTGTGTTCTGTGTTATACGGACCTCACTAATAATACTCTGCAGTGTGTTCTGTGTTATACTGACCTCACTAATAATACTCTAGAGTTACTGCAGTGTGTGTGTGTGTGCGTGTGTGTACTGACCTCACTAATAATACTCTGCAGTGTGTTCTGTGTAATACTGACCTCACTAATAATACTCTGCAGTGTGTTCTGTGTTATACTGACCTCACTAATAATACTCTAGAGTTACTGCAGTGTGTGTGTGTGTGTGTACTGACCTCACTAATAATACTCTAGAGTTACTGTGTGCGTGTCCTGTGTTATAGTCCTTGTAACAAAAAAAGGGATGTTTGTCTTGTGGTTGATGCAGCAATCTATCTTTATTCCAGTGCAGTAACGAAGCACGTGGAACATCCTCCAGATTCAGTGGTGCAGGTCTGAACCACAAGCATTTCCAACTCCAGCCTTATATACTGTTTAAGACGTCTTCAAGCATCTCCAACTCCAGCCTTATATACTGTTTAAGACGTCTTCTAGCATTTCCAACTCCAGCCTTATATACTGTTTAAGACGTCTTCTAGCATCTCCAACTCCAGCCTTATATACTGTTTAAGACGTCTTCTAGCATCTCTAACTCCAGCCTTATATACTGTTTAAGACGTCTTCTAGCATCTCCAACTCCAGCCTTATATACTGTTTAAGACGTCTTCTAGCATCTCCAACTCCAGCCTTATATACTGTTTAAGATGTCTTCTAACATCTCAAACTCCAGCCTTATATACTGTTTAAGACGTCTTCTAGCATCTCCAACTCCAGCCTTATATACTGTTTAAGATGTCTTCTAACATCTCAAACTCCAGCCTTATATACTGTTTAAGACGTCTTCTAGCATCTCCAACTCCAGCCTTATATACTGTTTAAGACGTCTTCTAGCATCTCTAACTCCAGCCTTATATACTGTTTAAGACGTCTTCTAGCATCTCCAACTCCAGCCTTATATACTGTTTAAGACGTCTTCTAGCATCTCCAACTCCAGCCTTATATACTGTTTAAGATGTCTTCTAACATCTCAAACTCCAGCCTTATATACTGTTTAAGACGTCTTCTAGCATCTCCAACTCCAGCCTTATATACTGTTTAAGACGTCTTCTAGCATCTCTAACTCCAGCCTTATATACTGTTTAAGACGTCTTCTAGCATCTCCAACTCCAGCCTTATATACTGTTTAAGACGTCTTCTAGCATCTCCAACTCCAGCCTTATATACTGTTTAAGACGTCTTCTAGGCTCTTAATGTAAATGTACTAGGCTCCTACTCTGCAATAACTGGGCTTCTAATGCAATTTTTTGTTTTTTTCTATATGATAATCAGGTTTCTCTGACCTGTTGCCTGTGATGCTTCTAAATGTTCTACCCCCACTCCAATACTACCCCTGATAGATGACACATGTGTTCCTCCCTCTACGCCTCCTCAGATATCTGTTTTATTTCTCCGTGCGTTCCTTCTCCTCACCTCCTCAGATATCTGTTTCATTTCTCCGTGCGTTCCTTCTCCTCACCTCCTCAGATATCTGTTTCATTTCTCCGTGCGTTCCTTCTCCTCACGCCCTCCTCAGATATCTGTTTCATTTCTCCGTGCGTTCCTTCTCCTCACGCCCTCGTCTGTGATGGAGGATGACATTCTCACATGGCTGTGTGTTGGTCCAGGTCCCCAGAGCCCTCATCTTTAAGCACCGGGCGGCAGCAGTCTCCGTCTCCAGTCCAGTCCTACCTGGCTGAGATTGGTGGACAGGGCTTTTAATTGGCTGCTGGCGCACGGCTGCCGAGGGCTGGCCAGAGAACAGAAATCTCAGACTGACAGATGGTGTTCATTTTCAACAATTTGCATAATTTTAGTAATTAAACAATCAGCTGGTTTAAATTGCATTGAAACTTGGCCAGAGCAGGACAGTCAACACTGTGTGTTTTCACTGCTGTGTGTGTGTATGTGTGTGTGTGTGTGTGTGTGTGTGTGTGTGTGTGTGTGTGTGTCCATGGGTTTGAGTGAATGTGTGTGTGTGTGTCCATGGGTTTGAGTGAGTGTGTGTGTGTGTGTGTGTGTGATTTACATTAATAATTTGAGCACATGAAAAGCCTGGTAAAACAGAAAGCATGATGATGCTACATGCTAATATTATAATCTGTTGTCTACCGGTATGTGTGTGTGGGTGTGTGTGTGTGCGTGTGTATTAGAACCTGTTGTCTGTCTGTGTGCTTCAGTTGTTGTTGAAAGAGAGAGAGACTCAGACAAAATACAATACAGCAAAACTGTTGTAAGTGTGAGGAAAAATATGGCCATCTTTTCATCTTTCTTCTTTCAGCTTAACCTGACTGTTGTAGCCGTTTTGGATATTTTTGTCCAGACACAAAGTTTGCATTTGCCCTGGGTTACTTTGACTGTGTTACATGATTATATTGTTTCTATATTTGCATATTGTTTCGTTATCTTTATATTGGACTAACATTTCATTGAACTTTAGAATGATTGTTAATTTGTCACCTGAACCGCCCAGTAATGGTTGTCACCTGGACGGATTATTAGTGGTGGCACCTGGACAGCTCATTAGGAGAACTGGGTAGCAAATGTTAGGTCTAGAGGCGTGTAAAAAGATACGTTTTTTTGACCACTTTTCGATACTAGTTTAGCCTTTTTTAGTTTACTGTTGTTAACTTTGCTTTATTGTTTGAATTTACTACTCGTTTATGTTCACCTTTTTGGAGCCAAAATAAATGGATATATTCTTTCAAGTTTTGCAGTATCGAGCGTGCGTAATCCACTACCTGCTGACCAGACCCACGGCCTTGACTGGATCTTGGATTTGGAAAATTAGAAATCTTAGAAAGGCCGCCACAGTGTGTGTGTGTTTTCACTGCTGTGTGTGTGTGTGTGATTTACATTAATAATTTGAGCGCATGAAAGGCCTGGTAAAACAGAAAGCATGATGATGCTACATGCTAATATTACAATCTGTTGTCTACCGGTGTGTGTGTGTGTGTGTGTGTGTATTAGAACCTGTTGTCTGTCTGTGTGCTTCAGTTGTTGTTGAAAGAGAGAGAGAGACTCAGACAAAATACAATACAGCAAAACTGTTGTAAGTGTGAGGAAAAATATGGCTGAAAATATCTTTTCATCTTTCTTCTTTCAGCTTAACCTGACAATATATTTGTGTGCTGACAGGTGAATTTTAGCAGTGTGTATGTGTGTGTGTGAATGTGAGTGTGTGTGTGTGAGTGTGTGTGTGTGAATGTGAGTGTGTGTGTGTGTGTGTGTGTGTGTGTGTTGACAGGTGTCCATCCATCCATCCATCACATGGTCCACTTCCACTAGAAGCACATGTGGGTGTGTGTGTGTATGTGTGTGTGTGTTGACATATCCACTAGAAGCACATGTGGGTGCCTGCAGGCATAGAAGCAGTCTGGGAGAAACGCAGTTCCAACACGCAAACAGAAACATATTTGACATTCACACTTGATGAGTCACTCTAGATGCACACACACACACACTCACACTCACACACACACACTCACATTCACACACACACACTCACACACACACACTCACATTCACACACACACACACACACTGCTAAAATTCACCTGTCAGCACACAAATATATTGTCAGGTTAAGCTGAAAGAAGAAAGATGAAAAGATAGCCATATTTTTCCTCACACTTACAACAGTTTTGCTGTACTGTATTTTGTCTGAGTCTCTCTGTCTCTCTCTTTCAACAACAACTGAACACACTCACATTCACACTTGATGATCACTCTAGATGCACACTCACACACACACTCACACTCACACTTGACGATCACTCTGGATGCACACACACACACTCACATTCACACTTGATGATCACTCTAGATGCACACACACACACACACTCACACTCACACTTGACGATCACTCTAGATGCACACACACACACTCACATTACCACTTGATGATCACTCTAGATGCACACACACACACACACATTCACACTTGATGATCACTCTAGATGCACACACTCACACTTGACGATCACTCTAGATGCACACACACACTCTAGAGTGATCATCAAGTGTGAATGTGAGTGTGTGCATCTAGAGTCTAGATGCACACACACACACTCACATTCACACTTGATGATCACTCTAGATGCACACACACACACACTCACATTCACACTTGATGATCACTCTAGATGCACACACACACACACACACACACTCACATTCACACTTGATGATCACTCTAGATGCACACACACACACACACACACACACACTCACACTTTTTTTTAAATTATTTCCAAGAGAAACTTTATTGGTCGAGATTTGTCATGACCCCGAAAGATCAATTTGTTTCTGATTTCCACAAAAAGGGTACTGACAAGCTTTAGAGACTGAATTGAATGTGCTAATGGGTGGGTTAAAAAAAAACATGAGCAACTGCAGGTGGTCCCCAACCCAAACACCACTAGTTTCCACAGGTTGAACCAATCTACAGCAAGAGCTCATCCTGGTTGATTCTTGAATCAACTTCAGGATAGGCATTACACCCATTCAGATCTCCCTAATGCAAGCCATCGTATTTCCCCCCTTCTCATTCATTTCATGGAGTAAGCAAGCTGAAGACAGATGTTAGCTTCACTAACAAGTCAGCACTGAAGCCATTTCCCTCCCCCGAGTCCATCTTGGAGACGAAAAAGAAAAAGCCTAAACAAAAACATCCGACAGCACAGGCCATGTTTGGCTCCCTCAAGGTTCCCCCACCCTTGACCCATCCTCCACCATACACAAGTCCGTTTGAGTCCAATTCCATTCCCATCCTTTACGGTCCGGATGTAGGGTGTGAAGCCTCCACAACAGACAAGAGGGAAAAACGAGACACCCCCTTTACTACACTCAGAGACGCACATGGCATAAACAGAGAACGACTACATAAGTAACGCATCTTGGTGAAGGGGTGAGCGAAAAGTAAAAAGGATTTATTTTATTTTATTTTGTCCTACGCCAAGTATTCATAACTAAGAGGAAGATGTATGACCCATGTTAGTTTTTATTGATCCCCTTTTCTCTTTTTGTGGTGAATTCCTCCAAGAGAAAGACTGAACTCTGGGGCCTTTTTTCCCCCCCCGCCCAAGCCGGCCCTTTAGAAGGTGGACAAATCATTCACTCACACACAAACAATACGCATACGCACAGGACCTGCAGTCCTCGAGTTGGGAGTAGAGACTTGAGTGAGATTTTTTTTTTGTTTGGACCAAGCAGCGGAGAGGTCCACATACACACACGCACGCTACAGTTCATTGCTCAAGAGAGGAGGGGAAAGGCCAGAGTCTATAAGATGTTTATCCCCAGTGCTAGGATATCATTTTATTATTATATGGGCTGGCAGAGGGGGAGCCTTTGAGCAGGTCTTGGATGGCCTTCTGCTGTGTCTCATTGAGCGTCGATACACACTGTGTCCATAATCCTCCAGAGACCTGTACTTGATGAATAACATTGGCCAATCTCTTGCTGCATCCATCCTCTCCTTTCACTGATTCGCTCATAACACCCTCAGCGATAATCACGAAGATCTTGGGCAGGTTGGCATTGTCAGGACCAAGAACAATGGGATTGTTGCTTTCAATAAGGTCACACAGGAAATCAAAGGTATGGACAGCTTCCTCTTTGTCTTCATTGAGTGGCAGCCAAGACAGCCAATGGGGGAGGATCTCATTAACGTTGATGCAGTTCTCTGTGGCGTTGACGTTCTCCTTTACTTTGGATTGAGGGGCCTGGATAACTCCAACCAGTAAGGGGATTGCCTCTGTGCAGAAAGGTCTGTAGCTCTCGCCTCCAAACTGGAACATAACGCCAATGCCATGCGCGGCACTCACACTCACACTTGACGATCACTCTAGATGCACACACACTCACACACACACTCACACTTGATGATCACTCTAGATGCACACACACACACACTCACACACACACACACACACACTCACACTTGATGATCACTCTAGATGCACACACACACACACACACACACTCACACTCACACTTGACGATCACTCTAGATGCACACACACACACACACACATTCACACTTGACGATCACTCTAGATGCACACACACACACTCACATTCACACTTGACGATCACTCTAGATGCACACACACACACACTCACATTCACACTTGACGATCACTCTAGATGCGCACACACACACTCACACTCACATTCACACTTGATGATCACTCTAGATGCACACACACACACACACACACACACACATTCACACTTGACGATCACTCTAGATGCGCACACACACACACACACACAATCACATTCACACTTGATGATCACTCTAGATGCACACACACACACACACACACACACACATTCACACTTGACGATCACTCTAGATGCACACACACTCACACACACACACACACTCACATTCACACTTGATGATCACTCTAGATGCACACACACACACTCACACTTGACGATCACTCTAGATGCACACACACACACACACACACACTCACACTCACACTTGATGATCACTCTAGATGCACACACACACACACACACACACACTCATTCACACTTGATGATCACTCTAGATGCACACACACACACACTCACACTTGACGATCACTCTAGATCCACACACACACTCACATTCACACTTGATGATCACTCTAGATGCACACACACACACACACTCACATTCACACTTGATGATCACTATAGATGCACACACACACACACACACTCACACTCACACTTGACGATCACTCTAGATGCACACACACACACACACACACATTCACACTTGACGATCACTCTAGATGCATACACACACACACACACTCACACTCACATTCACACTTGATGATCACTCTAGATGCACACACACACACACACACACTCACATTCACACTTGATGATCACTCTAGATGCACACACACACACACACTCACACTCACACTTGATGATCACTATAGATGCACACACACACACACACACACACACACACACTCACACTTGATGATCACTCTAGATGCACACACACACACTCACACTTGACGATCACTCTAGATGCACACACACACACACACACACTCACATTCACACTTGATGATCACTCTAGATGCACACACACACACACACACACTCACATTCACACTTGATGATCACTCTAGATGCACACACACACACTCACACTTGATGATCACTCTAGATGCACACACACACTCACACACACTCACATTCACACTTGATGATCACTCTAGATGCACACACACACACACACTCACATTCACACTTGATGATCACTCTAGATGCACACACACACACACACACACACACTCACATTTGATGATCACTCTAGATGCACACACACACTCACACTCACATTCACACTTGATGATCACTATAGATGCACACACACACACACTCACACTTGATGATCACTCTAGATGCACACACACACACTCACACTTGACGATCACTCTAGATGCACACACACACACACACACTCACATTCACACTTGATGATCACTCTAGATGCACACACACACACACACACGATGATCACTCTAGATGCACACACACACACACTCACACTTGATGATCACTCTAGATGCACACACACACACTCACACTTGACGATCACTCTAGATGCACACACACACACACACACTCACATTCACACTTGATGATCACTCTAGATGCACACACACACACACACACACACTCACACTTGACGATCACTCTAGATGCACACACACACACTCACATTCACACTTGATGATCACTCTAGATGCACACACACACACACACACACACACACACACACACACTCACACTTGATGATCACTCTAGATGCACACACACACACACACTCACATTCACACTTGACGATCACTCTAGATGCACACACACACACACTCACACTTGATGATCACTTTAGATGCACACACTCACACTCACCATGTCACCATGAGTGTGTGTTCAGGTTTGCTGGCTGTCAGAAATCCATCTCCTCCTGAAAAGCACTAAACGCCACACAGATGGCTTCAAACCAAGCCATTATGTACGCATGTTACAGCAGGGAGACAGGCGCAGCGAGACACTACATCAGAGAGAGAGAGAGACACACACACACACACACACACACACACACACACCGACAGCTTAAAGAAGTTTATCACACTTGATTTGATCAGGTTTTTCAATCCAGCAATCACACTCACACACACACCTAGAATATTGTTTTTCCTACCCTGACAGAAGGATGCAATTACTGGGTTTAACGGTGATTTGGGACTGACCTTTTGTGTGGCAGGAAGTGTGTGTGTCCCCTCTGAGACGGAGACAGAGGGCCGTCTCCCCCCGCCTCATCAGAGGACGCGCACACAAAGAAGAGGACTTATTATCTTTTATCTGGCCTTTCACGCCGGCGGCAGAGTCAGCGTGAGCGTGAGTGTGAGGCCTACCGTCAGCCCCGAGGTCATTAAGGTGAGTGTTTGTTTGTTTCAGAAACACGTGACCTGAGACTCCAAGTTTGTGTGTGTGACTGTGTGTGTGTGTGTGTGTGTGTGAGACCCTAAGGTTGTGTATGTTTATGTGTGTGTCTGTGTGTGTGTGTGTGTGTGTGTGTGTGTGTGTGAGACCCTAAGGTTGTGTATGTGTGTTTGTGTGTATGTGCACTTTTTTATGCATTTATGCACTTTTTTATGAATAGCCTGGCTTTATTAAACTCGGGCATCAACGGATAAATTCTCGCTCGCACAAACAAGCGCTGTTAAACGCACAAGCGTGCAAACAAGAAGGCCAATAAGCATATTTCAATTAAATGATTCACATTGCAAGAACGTGTTGTAAAATGGTGCGGCTCCTTTAAGAGAGAGAGAACAGTGATGCTTATAAATAGTTTGGATGTACCGACAGGAGCCAAAAATGTATGTGCTGTAACAGTGTTAACCAGTGTGTGAAGAATAAATCCTCAGAAAGAATACTATTTACTTACCAGCAGCAGACGGAAAGGAAAGGGAATTAACCCCGAAGTTAAAAACATGTAATACTTCGGCCCTGGAGCATTTTACTAAGTCTCCCCTGCAATCTCCAACTACGGTCAGAGACAGACAGCAGGAAAGGTTAACAAACGGAATTAAATAGCCTACACATTACACACGCTATGCCTTAATAAAACTCACGTTATATGCTACACCAAAGGAGGCACAACAGACAAGTCTTACCATTGAAGATCTTTTTTTTTCTTGAAAAATGTAGGTGTGCACCAACGTTCGTTAGCCTATAAAACTATCTACATAGTCCAACAATCGAGGTTTATATATCCGCTAATATGTGTATGAGGTGCTAGTCTGTGTGTGTGTGTGTGTGTAGTGAAGTTTGCCTTGATGAGTGTGTTTGCTACTTTGAGTTAATGTGTATGACTCATAGTGTGTGTGTGTGTGTGTGTGTGTGTGTGTGTGTGTGTATGACTCATAGTTGTGTGTATCTGCGGGGGTTCTTGTCCTGAATGTAAAATAATGAAATAATGTTGGTTTGTCATGTAGTGTGCAGTGTACCTTGATTAAGGTAATGAACTGTGTTTGTACGTGTGTGTGTGTGTGTGTGTGTGTGTGTGTGCGTGCGCGTGTGTATGTGTTTGTCAGCCGATCTAGAAACAAGCGCAGAAACACTAAGCCCTCTGTCATCTGTGAGCATGATTACATGTTGACACAATGTTGCCACAGCAACCGGCCGCGCCGAGATGAGGTTAATAACACATTTGGCACATTCTGAGGCATCACGGACACGGAACACGGCCAACAAATTTAGTCTGAAGGCATCTTACACAACTACCTGAGATGCAATTAACAGGAGGGAGTTTTGACAAACACCCACCTACAGCTGACAAAATCACCAGTCACCTTTTTCTTTTTGCTTTAGCCTTTCATCTGCACGGCTGCTGCCAACGCTGCCTTCAAAAGAAGAGTGACTGATTTAGGATGTGCCACGCAACATTATGGTGCAACATGTTCTGGTGTGTTGTCATTTCTGATTGGATGCTGCTGTTGTGTCGTCATTTCTGATTGGATGCTGCTGGTGTGATATCATTTCTGATTGGATGCTGCTGTTGTGTTGTCATTTCTGATTGGATGCTGCTGTTGTGTTGTCATTTCTGATTGGATGCTGCTGTTGTGTTGTCATTTCTGATTGGATGCTGCTGTTGTGTTGTCATTTCTGATTGGATGCTGCTGGTGTGTTGTCAATTCTGATTGGACGCTGCTGTTGTGTTGTCATTTCTGATTGGATGCTGCTGTTGTGTGTGATGTGAGCAGTCGTCTCTCAGGTCATTCGAGGGTCTGGATGCATGGAGTAAATGTCTACAGAACCTGAGAGTGCTTTTTGGAGTTCCGTTACTCTAGCAGGCGACAGCAACACATCACTACATCACTTCATCATCACTACATCATCACTACATCATCACATCATCACTACATCATCACTACATCATCATCACTTCATCATCACTACATCATCACTACATCACAGCGCAGCATTTCCTCTGACACCTGTGCTCAGTGATTATGTTCAAATGGAATTAGGAAGAGAAGCATTCCCTCCTTAGCATAATTGAGAAGCATTCCCTCCTTAGCATAAATGTAAAATCTTGTGGGTGTTTTACATTCAGAGCAGGACTGTGTGTCTGTGTGTGTGTGTGTGTGTGGTGTGTGTGTGTGAAAATGAGGCGTGCGGGACGCTCTGTGGCGACGAGGTTACAGACTCACTCACCTGGCAAGCAGATCATTAACAGCGCCGTGATTGAATGAACCCAGCGCCAGTCAACAGCTCTCATCCATATTAATTAAACAGCCCATTGTCTCTGGAAGCGGCAGGGCGAGAGAGCTGTGCAGGGAAGCACTGGGATCACTCTCCTTGCTGCTGGTCTGGTCTGGTCTGTAAGGGTCTCTCTATCATCGCTGCTGGTCTGTAAGGGTCTGTAAGGGTCTCTCTCATCGCTGCTGGTCTGGTCTGGTCTGTAAGGGTCTCTATCATCCCTGCTGGTCTGGTCTGGTCTGTAAGGGTCTCTCTCATCCCTGCTGGTCTGGTCTGTAAGGGTCTCTATCATCGCTGCTGGTCTGTAAGGGTCTCTCTCATCGCTGCTGGTCTGGTCTGGTCTGTAAGGGTCTTTCTCATCCCTGCTGGTCTGGTCTGTAAGGGTCTTTCTCATCGCTGCTGGTCTGTAAGGGTCTCTCTCAAAGCTGCTGGTCTGGTCTGGTCTGTAAGAGTCTTTCTCATCGCTGCTGGTCTGGTCTGGTCTGGAAGGGTCTCTCTCATCGCTGCTGGTCTGGTCTGTAAGGGTCTCTCTATCATCGCTGCTGGTCTGTAAGGGTCTCTCTCATCGCTGCTGGTCTGGTCTGGAAGGGTCTTTCTCATCCCTGCTGGTCTGGTCTGTAAGGGTCTCTCATCGCTGCTGGTCTGTAAGGGTCTCTCTCAAAGCTGCTGGTCTGGTCTGTAAGAGTCTTTCTCATCGCTGCTGGTCTGGTCTGGTCTGGAAGGGTCTCTCTCAAAGCTGCTGGTCTGGTCTGGTCTGTAAGGG
>NC_045159.1:3859614-3892114 GCF_900700415.2 Clupea harengus | reverse complement strand
AATAAAAGAAGATGTTTCAGCATTTCAGATCTATAGATTTGTGCCAATTCAGCATCCTTTCCACAACAACACATGAATGAGCCACTCTTCACAACAGTCAGGGTACAGTCAATACAGACTGACTCAACTAGGAGGAGACATTCAATTCATGTTGAATATAACAAGTTACCAGGGTAGAGCGTACAGCACTGGATGAGAACTATTTTTCATGGGAGGTGTTGCTATCTGAATCCATACAAACTCCCACCCAAATGTTATATCTCGCTTAATAAGCCCGCTTCCTTCTAAATCACAGTCAATATATGTTTAGGAATGAAAAATCTCCTATAGAAAAATACAGTACTCTACAATGTATGCACAAATACTGTCCTTGTTTTCACTGTACACTAACGGTACGCTAACGGTTACATCGGTACGATCTATTATTCATGTAGAAATGAATAATTAGATTATCGAGCGCAACAGAAGCACATATTTCACTACCATAAGCGCTCCACAGACAGACAGTCATGCCTTTGATGATGCCGCCATCAAGGAAAGCTGACTATTCCTCCAGAAATGCTTCTCAGCGTGTCTCATGAGGAAATATAAAGGCTGCTATTTTGTTCTCTTATAATGAGACGATGGAGGGTGTATGACAAAACTAGGGGAACTGAAATATGCGGTCAGAGTTCATCCAGCATCCAGCTCATCCATTAAAACAGAGTGTTATAAGCCTGGACACAAATAAGCACGTATGTAAAATGTCTGTAAACACTCACACTCACACACACACACCTTTTGGTCAGTAGTATCCAAGATCAGTTGAGCAGATGCGACTGATATGATTTACATGCTACGAATTTGTCTCCAATTAGGTCTGAACGTGCCCCCTGCTGTGAGTGAGCATGAGGGAGCACCCAAGTCCTCCATCTGTCTCTGCCAGGTCCTGCTCTGTATGCATGGCCCTGGGGGGCCCACAGGGTGTGAGGGGGCTGGGTGGCGGGGTAGAGGAGGGGGTAGAGGAGGGAAGGGGAGCAGCGAAGGTGACATGACAGATTACAGCACGACATGACGGAGGGCAGAAGATGATAAATGGGAGGCCATATTACAGCCATTAGGCGCAGCTCTCATTTACTCACAGGGACACACACACACACACACACACACACACACACACACACACACACACACACACACACACACACACACACACACACACACACACACACACACAAAAATCACAGAGTGTGAGGTGACACGTAACTGCATAACTGAAACAATGGGATGCCCCACACAGCCCCCAAACCAGTCAGCAGCACAATGAGATCTGAGCTGTGGAACACTCACTGCTGGAACACTGCACAACCAGACAGGCTTGTCATCTGATGACCCATCACACTGCACAACTATAATGTTGAGTGGAGTGCTATGACATCCAACACAAATTGAACATGTCAGATATTTGTTGGAAGACCTAATATATCTTGGAACGTCCAATAGTTTCTCAAAAACATTTATCACAAACTCTCGTTCATTCTGAAAATAGTTTTTAAAATAGTACTTGGACTGTAGATAGTTAGCCTGGCATTCCAGAAAGTGCTGCAATTGTGGTGGCAGGAAGAGAATCATGCAGTTAAATCAGCCAACTGAAGAAAGCAGCCAAGGAAAGAGATGTCTGGAGATCCCTCATTGGTAGCCTCCACCCCAGGAGGGGTAAAATAATAGGCTCCTTCCTTGGAGGCTCTTAATAAAGTCATATTTTAAGCTGTATCAGAAGGAACTGATGCGTGGTAGCCCACCACAGTTTCACATGTTAATAAGGAACCTAAGAAAGTAGGAATATGGAATGTTTATCAAACGTATTCAAAAAATTGGACATATATTATATACAGCATAACGCTACAATGCTTGGGTCAAAAAAAAAAAAACGTTCCAGAGGCACGCTCTGTGAAAAATAAGTTAAATAAGAGCGAGAGAGAGAGAGAGAGTGCTGTGTGTGTGTGTGTGTGTGTGTGTGTGTGTGTGTGTGTGTGTGCGTGTGTGCGTGTGTGCACGTGTGTGTGCGTGTGTGCGTATGTGCAGGCTGGGTGCGCTAATGGGCTGAATATAAATCCAGTGGTGTTTGCCTGCTGCTCTGCGCTAATGTAATGTTCTGTAATGTAACTGTGCCTGATGCAGGGGGCCCTGCCTGCCAGCAGCACGGGTCTTTGTTCTCGCGCGCCGCTGACGCCTGGACTCTGTCTCCCATTATCTTTTGGGAAGCCGTTCAAATGGATCCAGTTACGAATTACCGCAAAAAGCGCCCCGGCGCACAGAGAGGGTGATGGTGAAGGTGGCGGTGTGTGTGTGTGTGTGTGTGAGTGTGTGTGTAGGGGGGGGATGTTTAATGGGCTTTAGGCAAACTCAGCATGGGGTTAAGAGAGAGAGAGAGAGAGAGAGAGAGAGAGAGAGAGAGAGAGGTGTTTTGGGCTCTTCGGGCCTGGTGGGATTCTGGGGGGTGGCCGTTTTGGACTGAGGGGCAGGGAGTTTGGGAAATGGCCCAGAGTGGTTAGATCACTGTCCCTTTCTTTCAGCGCAGAACACGATGTTCTGTCCCACTCCATCCTGAGCTGGGTGACCTCACGTGTGTGTGTGTGTGTGTGTGTGTGTGTGCATGTGTGTGTGTGTATGCGTGTGACTGTGTGACTGTGTGAGTGTGTGACTGTGTGTGCGTGTATGCGTGTGTGTGTTTCAGCAGTACTAAAGAAAACTGCTTTGTCTACAAGGCCAAGATGCTGTGGTGAGAGTTTCAGTGAGACTCAGCTTAGACACGGAGCTGGGACACACGCTGGGGGGGGATGTTACCTAACTGACTGACTCACTCCCAGAGGACACAGCCACACTGGAGGGGCACTATGAGGACAGAGAGATGAGTTAGGGCCACAGGCCTTCCTGCTGATAAGGAAGTGGAATTAAGAAAGAAAGGACCAAAGAAAGAAAGACACAGAAAGAGGGGAGGAGATTAAAGGGAGAGAGAGAGAGAGAGAGAGAGAGAGAGAGCGAGAGGGAAGAAGGAGAGGAAGGAGAAAAGAAAGCAGAGAGAATGATAGGTATGGTGGAGGGAAGTGGAGCGAGATTTATAGAGAGACAGAAAGAGACTGAAAGAGACATGTAGGAAACTCAAGTGGCTCCCCCAGAGAACAGGAGGCTGGTGGAGATGGAGTGATGGAAGTCTTGAGGGGAACAGAGAGAGAGAGCGAGAGAGAGAGAGAGAGAGAGAGAGAGAGAGAGAGAGAATAAGAGAGAATAAAGCACTGCTGACTCCTGCTTTGCATTTAAAGAGTTTCCTCTGCACCGACATGCTATGTCATCTGAGACGTTGCATAACTACTCCCCTGAGAATACAATCAGCTAATCAAACTTCCACGATCTAAAGAAAGGCTACTCCCATAATGCACTGCATTACATGCATTACAACATGGGCAGAGTAAGTCCATTTAAGCGGCCCGGTGTGAAAGAGGGAAAAAAAACACTTGCAAGATGATCAGAGGAGGCTCACATGATTAACATGTAAAACTAGTTACTCTACAAGCTCAATAACTGCCATGTTCAGGACACCTCCGCCTACGCTGTGTCATAGCAGGGCCGCTGCAGTATTGACTGGTTGTCTGCACACCCCCCCACAGGTGGCTCTGTGAGTCAATCTCAGCACAGCCAGGAGAAAAATGGCCTCGACCGTGTCACTATTAAATGGACGATTACTGGAGTGACCCAGAGGACAGAGGTCATCTCCCACGGGAGTGACCTGCGGAAAAGAGCCATAATGAATGGCCCAAGGACACCCGTCCATCACAGCCACATTCAGACTCCATTTGAGGGGGTATGGGTCAGACGCTACTGCACAGTTGCTGTTTACATGAGACTTTGGCTGATAGACAGCCACTTGGACAGCTGATAGACAGCTTTTACCTGTGGGGTAGATGCTAGTTGAGTTTATTTGCTTAATGAACAACTGTGGTTTACATTAGTGAGATTTAGATTCCTGATTCTATTTCAAGCCAAACCAGATTATTTGACCTAATACAATCACAAGTCAAATACATAGAGTACAACGCTAGCACAACTATTATGTTTATGAAGATGCCATCTCTGTTTTATATGAGGGCCGCACTATTATCAACTTTCCCATCTATGAGGCAAATGTACTAGTGGAAACGAAGCGATAAAATCCAGAGTTTCGGCCCAATGTGACCATTTAAGGGCTTTTTATATTTTGGAACCAGCGTCCTCTTAAATAAATCAGGCCCTCTCTCCAGGGAGCAAAGCAAAACATTTTGGCTTGTTCCAAAGGGAGCCTGACGAGCAACCATAACAGAGTAGCTCCAACACAAAGTCTATGCTACAGGGTATGTAGCCTGGCATGGCCCAAGATAGGGGCTGTTGAGGTGGGGGTATATAGCCTGGCATGGCCCAAGATAGGGGCTGTTGAGGTGGGCTTCAGATACCTTTATAAGTGAGATGTTTCGGAACTAACCCACTGTATACACACGTTCAGGCTTCCCCTAAGAAGGTAACATTACGGTTTGTGATGAGAAACTTACAGAGATGTTCTTGCCTGTATTTATGAACACTAAGTGTAACAGTGAGTGTTATGGCAACACAACAGTCTCACAGGAGGAGATTTGGCCGGTTTGCCTTCATGGTGGCACAATGTCAGTTCTGTCACTATGTGCTTGAAATCAGATATGCCCTGTAGAGGGGTTTGTGTTTATAGCTGTGAGGCTTAACCCACACACAGCAAGACACTGAAGGATCCAATTACTATCACTAGGAGGGTTACGCATGAAGGACGTTCAGAGGCCGTACAAAGTACACTCTCTTTTTCCCTTGTTTATGAAGCCCCCAGTCTCGCTTTCTCCCTCTCTTTTTCACCTGCTCTCCACTCATGAAACATCTGTCCTCTTATGAAACTTCTCTCTCTCTCTCTCACACACACACACACACACACACACACACACACACACACACACACACACACACACACACACACACACACACAGTCTTGTTCACATAATCACACACTCACTCACTCATGTAATTCCCACCGTCAAACGAGGGCCTGTACACGTTCTTCCACTCTCCTTTGCGCTCTCATGTCAATCCTGGGCACAGCGTGTCTCTCCTGCTGTGAGAACGACAGCATTGTTTACTCTCAGAGAGGTGGTTTACATGTCTGCCCCTCTCTCAGGCTCCAAGGCAGCTCAGTGCAGCATCCTATGAGAGATGGCTGTTGTCATGACAGCACGTACACTCTTCGCTGTCTCTATCGCTCTCTTTCTCTCTCACACACACACAAAAACAGATGCCGAACAAGAGACAGAAACAAACAGAAGGGCGTGTACAAATAGCTCTCTTGAACCCTAAGTTCACTTACATAATAACCCTTCTTTCCCTGGATTATACACACACACACACACACACACACACACACCATAGACAGCCCCTGTTCAGTCCAGTGTCGCAGCTGTGTCATTACGAGGTTGTTAGCTCAGAGACGAGTTGATAAGGCTTAGGGTGGAACTCCAGCTGCATGCTCGACAGGTGCCAGGCCACATATCGGGGATGCTTTTAATTGACCCCACGGCACAGGCCGCGACCTCTTTCATTTGTCTAATCTGGCCCCGACTCAAAGACGAGCAAAACACAGCTGCTCCGGACCCCGCAACAGTTTGACAGCCATAAGTGACGGCTGCCACAAGAGAGTGAAGAGAAGGAGAGAGAGAAAGGGAGAGAGAGCACTTGCTGACAGAAGAACATTATGACAGAACAATGACAGTGACAGAATGTTTATAGTTGTGCAGTGGCTCGCACAAACACATGCCGGTGACGGCAGGCTTTCCATCAGGGCAGCTGAGAGGATGTTGTTTTGCATCGTGTGACAGTTGTGGGTGATGACATAGGAATGTGAGAATTGTTCGGGTTTTTTTTCTGGGCCATTATCTGAGAGAGAGAGAGGCATAGTCTAGATGAGAGTCACGGCTTCAGCTGTCTGGGCAGCGAGACCGGAATGTCTCTGGGATGATGTGTAGATGTGTTGAGCAAGCGTCTCTCTGGAGAGGGCCTTCACGTGAGACGGGGGAGAAAAACAGACCGGACCTTAGTAACTCTCAAGGTCAAATTGAGCCGCTCAAAACAATCTCCTGCTATGAGGAGCCTGAAAATTTGGACGCAACCGACTTATGAAAGCAGTCCTGTCCAAAGCGGAAAGGAAATCATTAACCACTTAGTTGAGCTATAAAAAAAAAACAATCACACTGGGTCTTGAAATGTGATAGGGGTACGGTTTATGAAAGGAGGGAAAAGGGTTTGCCTCTCTGTATTCAACAGGCATGGCTCTCTTTGACTGTGGTGGAGCAGATAGCTGCACCAGTGCTGGTTGTTGCTGAGACAGACCGGCATTCATGCCATGTTTCGGCTCACACAAACACCGCCCAAAGCCCACAGGCTATTTCACAATGCACCAAAGTGTTGGCTCAAATCTATACTCACTCCAGTGCTGCGCGTACACACACAGGCACACACACACACACACACACACACAAAGGCACGCACACACACACACACGCACACACACACACAGGCACACAGGCACACACACACACACACAAAGGCACGCACACACACACACACACACACACGCACACGCACACACACACAGGCGCACACAACACACACACAGGCACACAGGCACACACACACTCACACTCACACTCACACTCACACTCACACTCACACTCACACACACACTCACACTCAGCACTCACACTCAGCACTCTGATGCTCTGCTCCACTTGTCAGTGAGAGGGAGACCAAACCCCCCTGGTGTGTTATTTAGTACCTTCCTTGTCTCCAGAATAGTACGACTCCACGCACACTTGGCTACTGTCTGACACGGCCCGTCTCTGTTCTGGCGAGACGGAGACATGAGGTATGAGGTATGAGCTGCTGCTGCTGCTGCTGCTGCTGCTGCTGCTGCAGTAACACCAGGACAAGGGAGGAGGACTGGGGAGACAAATGCGCCACCGGCTCGCTTCTGGTTCTCATCCTCCTCAGGGGGGAGGGCGAGCACACTGCAGTTAAGACTTTTTTCCCCCAGGCTCCGAGTTCTGTGTTTTTTTCCCTCATCCTGCCCTAGTTTTGGAGGAGAGTGGTATTTCAGGGATGATTTGGGAGAGTGCAATGCATCATGTGGGTCCAGGACGTGGAGTGGCGATCCACTTCTTTCTCATATAAACTTTCTCAAAGACCCGGCTGAAGCTCCCTCAGTGCAGTTAAATGATGACATACTCATTCACAGTTCTATTCACAACCACTTGCATGAGATCTCCCGGGAGGTGTGTGTGGCTACACTTGACTTACCTAAAGACTTTTATAATTCAACATGAGGGGAAAGTGCTTGAAGTGTGAGAATCTATAACGGGAAAAACAGCGACAGATGGAAGAAAGCCACGTTTAAATGACTCACCACCAGACTTTGCACCCCCACACCCCTTATCACCCCCCAAAACCCCACCCCAAACAACAAGGCTTTGGAATGTTTAATGGCGTGTTTTCCCACACAAGGGAAAGCAAACCTAGTGAACCATTTTCTTCTCAGACTTTAAAACCAACCGATTCACGTCAGTAGAGAGGGGGCGTCCACCGCAACAACCCTCAGCTGATGAAGGGCTTCGACAACAATAGCACTGACTCACTGGGGAAACCACCCGATGTGGTACTGTGGCACTGTGGTACTGTGGCACTGGGCTTCTCAGGCTGGGCCAAGCTGGGCTCTCCAAATACTCCTGCGCAATTTTAAGCAATGATGACGAGCTACAGTATAAACCAGGGAAGAGGCTGCCCTTCCTTACCTGAACTTGGCCCTTCCCCACAATCTTGTCCACGATCTCGTTGTCGTCGTCGATCTTGTTGAGCTTGGATTTGTCGTAACACTTCTCATAACAGAGGATCCGTAAGCACTGGGAGCCTTCCAGCTCGATCTCAAACTCCTGTTGTGGAGACATGACTGTATTAGAGAGAAAGGGCTTCTCCTGACTGATCTAGATCATCGATCCCAGGCTGAACCAAGGGCCCAAATACAACCTGAAAGACGAGCGGGCAGGATTACACAGAAAAGCAGAGCAGGAGAAAAGCGCTTCAGTCAGTCTGGTCAAATCCTCACGTGAATGAAACACTATTCCAGTACATATTAGATCACTGGACACATACAAATCATTCAAATTGATTTAGGTATTGTAACTGTGTATTTTCTGTAACATCAACCCAGGGACCACAGATACTAGCCTTTGCTTTATAGCATATCAACATACACATTAATCAACATTCATCGTCACTGACAAATGAACTGAAAAGGACACTCACCTCATTCCAGGTTGGTTCTGTGGTGTCTCGGAACACGCGGGTCTTGGCCTTTCCGACATAGTACCCAAAGGAGTCGACTTCCAGAGTACAATAGAGATCTAGTCAGGGAGCAAAATGGGGGTTGTATGAACACGGACTATGAAGGACATTCTGAATCCCACCATTTTTTTATATTTTCATTTACATATACAGTAAAACTATGCCCTAAATGGATAAGCACCCAGTCTTCTTAATACTCAGTAATGGGACAGGTTTATGAGGCGCTAAGCCATACGTCTGAGTTTGCCTTGAGCTATGTGTTAAGTGGTGCATAAACAGTGGGGTAAAAAAAAGTCATGAAAATAAAACTGTGTGAAGGGTCACAGCACTGACAGTTTGCCATCAAGTGCGTGGCCGTTAATTAGCAAAACGGACCATGTGTGTCAACATCGACAAAGCAAATGTATTGAGGACTTTTCAGCCACAAGACACACACACACACACACACGCACACACACGCACACACACGCACTCACACGCACACACACACACACACACACACACACACACACACTCACACGCTCACACGCTCACACCCACAAAAACCTACACACACACAGAGACAGCTATGTCCTCGGGGGATAAGAATAACTCAGCCCAGGATAGGGAGGTGTCAGCCCTGCTAATGCACTCATTTATTGGGCTGCCATGCGTTTCCACAGAGCCATGTCATTAGAGAGGCTGCCCCACACCGCGCAGAGGCCCCGTGTCATTGATTGGGCCGCGTCCCCCCGAGCGGCTGTGCCTCCCTCGACAGGTTGATGGATGGCTACGCACGGCGACCTTTGACCTGTGCGAGATGTGTGGGGTGTGCTGCTGTAGCATAGAGCAGGAGGTGAGAAAAATCTAGACATAGACAGAACTCCATTTCGAGCTGGAGTGTAAGGTTAAAAATCAGGATCACCTAGCCAGAATGAAGTCACTATTCCTACAGTCTAGAAACTACAAAAGGACTGTATTTGGACAGTGATACAATTTGCGTTGTTGTGGCTTTTAACCTTGAAATGAAATAAACTAAGACCATCTTTCAAGAGAAAGATATTGCAGTTCTCCTCTGGTTTTATCAAGTAAAAAAAGTATTTTTTTGCAATGGCTATGCCCAACATGGCACTTCCATGTTAAAATCTTGCAAAACTTGTCACAAGCTGATCATATCATTTTCTGTGATGCTCACTGACAACATCCCCAACCAAAATGAATTCCCACTGAGAATGTCCAGACCAAACATCATGTAAATGTCTGATCTGGGAACACCAAGCAAGCTATGCCCACTCAGAATGAGTGAATTCCACCGTCTAACCTCCTGAGGGGCCAATGAGATCGTCAGACCAGCCCGCTGACCTAGGCATAATACTAAGTATGGGCGAAGTCAGGGGCAAACGCGAGAAGCAAACGTCGAGTCCACACTGAAGGAGACGCAGCAAACTGCTGAGGTAGGAGACAGGAGGACTGTCGGTGAACCCCAGAGGGAAGAGGGACTTTGCCCTGACCGCTCAGTTACCTCCCCACCAAATGAACTGCAGGATGGATAAAGATCTTTCACTAAAAGCCCCCGGGCCGGTTCAACAGATTAACCAGCAACATGCCTTCTCTTTCGACAGCCTATTTCTTGAAGGCTTTACTGGCCCGGCTACAAACACTAAAGGGAGAAAAGCAGGTCAAACACATATCCTCTGGGCCCGGCGAAGGTTTCAAATGTTAGTACGGAGGCACAGAAACCCACTTCTGTTGAGGAGGACCAAGGAAACAGAGCACACTTCAAAAGATGAGCCAGACGGAGAGTTGGCCCGGGCCTTTGAGGTGTCGGCGCGGGCGGTGTCAGGTTCACAGTCTACGCAGCAATAACGCGCCGAAGAGCCCAGGTGCTTGAGAAAGCAGAGCAGCGCCCAGAGCCTTAGGGGGAGCTCTGTCTCTGTTGAGCTGACTGACATTTTGGAGGGTGTAGAGATCTCACGCCGGCTATTCTATCTACGCGAAAACAGTGATAAAGTGCTCGTCATTGGTCAGGGTGAAATACCAGGGAGGCCAATGGAGAGGCTGTTGATAAGAGCTACAAAAACGCAACACTGCAGTGCATATGGCTGACGACTAGCTTATACAGCAATTTCATCATCTCACCCGAAGAAAGCAAATCAGGATTGCTTTCGTATGAGGATATGAAGGCACATTTTAAGCAAATTAACATTTCATTGAGACTGTAGACCGAACCAGTGTTAAATGTCACTGATTACACTGAACACTCACGTGTTAGCTCTTTCCTCCCTCTCTATCGTGCCTTGGGCAAATGGGTAACTACAACTTGGCTGTTTGGGTGGTGTGACCGCAGTGTGATAAGAGTGTGTGATGTCCTACACACACACGCACACACACACACACACACACAGACAAGGGTGAGCTACGACATCTCCACTTCAGTCTCTGCACGTGAGGCTGCGAAGGTTTACCTTTCACAGTCAAGGAGCCTTTAGAGCTCCCTCCTTGTGTGCCAGCATTCCCAGGCCTTCATGGCAGACTGGATGATCGTCAGGATGTCAGATCACCGGGGGTGGTCATTAGTGGGTGCACACACAGACGAAAAGGGAAATTAAACTACAATGTCTGAAAATCCCTCCGCCTCCTGTGGTTCACTGGTCCCATACCTTCGGGTGCAAAACCCCCATCCAGCACCGGTGGGAATGTGTACAGTTTGTATACACACATGGAGGCTTCAAGGGCCTGAAGCCACCAGAGCCAGTCACAGTAGAGTCTATTGTAAGGCTGAAGCAGGAGAGAGTGAAGGGAAGAGGGAATGAGGGCACAATTTCAGACAGGATACAGTCTAATCTAATTCCTTTTGATTGGATCCAGAGTGATGGCATTAATAACAAAAAAAAAAGGGGGGGGGGGGGGGAGATTCTTAAAGAAGAGAGAATTAAATAGGCACTGGATTAGATTAAAGACAGGAAAAGGGAAACTGTGTGTGAGAGAGAAAATACATCAACCACAACTGAATAACAAACCTGAATGCAAAACACACAGCACAGCACTGTACTGTACTGCTACAATCTCATGGAGAGAAGATGACCTGAGAGTCTACTGTAACTAAATGCCAAGAGGGAATAAAAGCTGGGATAAGCTGATGCTAAGATACTGCTTCAACATTCTAGGCCAGTCAGCTACTAACTCTTTTTTTTCCACTCTCTTTCTCTCCCACTCTCTCTTTTTCCTCGCTCAGTCTCTCTTCTGAGGATCCAATCGAATCCCTTCCCTTATGTCCACAACCCAGTTTTCTGCCGTCGCCCTGAGCGCAGATTTGGTTTAGTTTCCTTTCGGAGGAGCTGGAGCTCAGCGGGGGCTCCACGGAGGCTGGCGCACGTTCCCTAAGACCGGCTCACTCACATCCTGAGAATCAGATCCCACAGAAGAGGGTCCGACAAGCAACAGCCAATTTGCAGCTCTTTCTTTAAACAAAAAAATTTAAAAACACACCAAAAAAAAACTGGTGTGGTGGTGGAGCTGGTCCTCAGGCATCTCTTGTGAGAGTACATGAAGGTGTCGTGTCCCAGTGTTCACACAGCAGATGTCATTTTATCCTGATTCGAATTGAGCATGGCAGCAGAGCAAAAAACAACCGCACACATAGATGAGTGTACAGAGACGTCACACCCACAAACACGCACATACACCTTCTTCTTTCAAATCCTTTCACAAAAAAGCACAAAAAAAAGCAAAAACAGATGAGAGGTGTCTGCTGTGGCTATGCCTCTGAAGCAACCTTAAAAAAGTCGGTGATGAATGCACACCACATGCTTAGCAGAAAGGGAAGAATAAAATAAAATAAACAGTTACATCCTCTCTGCACAATGTGCCCTCTAAAGAAAGAATTTAGGAACAAGCCAACCTTTGTGGAAGGGAAAAAGGAAACACACTGAAATGCTCTACTGTGACCTGATGCTTACCTGGGCCACATCGAGTCTCCTGTCCAAATTCTAAGGGGCCCTCAGGCATAGCACATAACAGATTACCTGATCGAACAAATGCTAGCCATGCTTGTGCTCTTTATATACCGCAGTTGTACATTCTGACACACACAATATCAAACGGCTCTGTGATACGACCAGGCTCTACACTGTGTTGAACTCTGGCACCTATGATCCAGGTGCAGCTTTTTCAGTCCAGTAGATGTATGACAACATCAGCCCAAAGCCCTTACTCATGCGGTTATAGAAACAGCAGCCTCTGTGCACCAAGTGGTGTTATTTCTGTCCTGTCATCTCTGTCTCTTAGTATATCTTTGAAGCTTATGTAACAAGTCCCTCTGTGGCTTTCACACACACATACTCTTGCTTGAGGAACACACACAGCCCTGCAGTAAATCAGACAGCTGCTGATTGTCAAGATTTCTGTAGTTGAGTCTGTAGGGATGGGGTGTGGTGAGAGGTCACAGTGAAGGGGGGGGGGGGGTCAACAGCAATCACAAGCTCCCCCCCCCCCCCCCCCCGCTTCCTTGGTCCTGTGTGTCCTCAAAGGGCTACCATAGAAAGGCCTCCTCCACTTCACGTCAGTGGATCTCTCTGAGCTCTGGGGCGCATGCACATGGCGCGCCTCAACATGAAAGGCCTTGCAGGAATGCCGGGCTGCGGTCAGGAGCATCTCCACTGGGACCTGCTCTGCGGCTTCACTCTGCTTTCACTGCCTGCTTTTATCAGGACCAGGCCCGGCCACAGCGGTGGGTCAAAACCTCAGATAGGATCAGGCCCACGTCTGCTAAGGTCTTTCTGCGGGGAAATGTACCTGCCTGGTGGGAATTGAGAGAGACCTAAGGCTCGGCCGCACTCTCATTGTTTGGGGTTGTAACATGTGTAGTAAATTACTCGAGGGCTGTACGTCTTGATGGAGCAACAGCTCTTCCTGTGAGCACAGATAATGCATGGTATCTGTGAACCATACACAGGTATTTACTAAGACAGACAAAGCCCTAAAGCACACACAACCACATGCATGCATGTGCACTTATACACACACTCTACTTCTTTCACTCTCACACACACACACACACACAGACACACTCACACTCTCTCACTCACACACACACACACACACACACTCTCTCTCTCTCTCTCTCTCTCTCTCTCTCTCTCTCTCTCTCTCTCTCTCTCTCTCTCTCTCTCTCTCTCTCTCTCTCTCTCTCTCTCTCTCTCTCTCTCTCTCTCTCTCTCACACACACACACACACACACACACACACACACACACAGGCACAGGCACAGACACACACACACACACCAACAACAGACAGGGACAACAGAGGGAAAGAGACTGAGAGAATGTTGGCGGCAGAGCCTGCAGCTTGAGAAGGGCTTGACTTACTGGCTGACTCCTTGAATCCTGTGGCCGAGTGGACAATCACATGCAGGAAGCCATAATGCCCGGGGGACTCCTCATCTGGGAGGAAAGAGAAGAAAAAAAACACTCTCAGCTACAGGGAGCCATGAGGGACAACAAGCACATCTCACATGATCACATGATTTCAAAGTTGATCAGAAGAAAAACCCTTTGCTACACAAATAGCATCCTGGCAAGGGATGCTTGGGTTCCACCTCAAATGTTGCTTTAGCTGCAGTGCGGCCTTGTGGGGACACGGTGGTTCAACAGCTTCCCTATTTATTCAGACTTATCATGCCTTTACCATCTTAACAAATAGGATTTATGTGTGTGTGTGTGTGCATGGGTGTGTGTGTGTGTGGGGGGGGGGGGGGGGGGAGTTTGGGGTAGGGGATTAGGTGTGTGTGTATGTGTGTGAGTGTGAGTGAGTGAGTGAGTGTGTGTGTGTGGGTGGGTGTGTGCCATTTCTCAGGCTGCTGGAACTAAACCCTCCTGTGGGAATGAGGGAGTGTGAGACGGAGGAGACGAGGCCCCTCAGATGACAGCAATCCTCTCTTACACACACACACACACACACACACACACCTCCAGACTGCATCTGGGGAAAGAGGAGAGACTGAGAGACGGAGAGACGGAGAGAGGAGAGAGGAGAGGTGCAGAAAGAGGAGAGACTGAGAGACGGAGAGAGGAGAGAGAAGAGAGGAGAGAGAAGAGGAGTGAGGAGAGAGGCGAGGAAAGAGGAGAGAGTAGAGAGGTGAGACTGAGAGACGGAGAGAGGAGAGGAGAGAAGAGAGAGGAGAGAGGAGAGAGAAGATAGGAGAGAGAAGAGGAGTGAGGAGAGAGGCGAGGAAAGAGGAGAGAGTAGAGAGGTGAGACTGAGAGACGGAGAGAGGAGAGGAGAGAAGAGAGAGGAGAGAGGAGAGGTGCAGAAAGAGAAGACAGTCATGGACAAAAGAACAGGGGAAAGTAGACCTGAACTGAGGGGGTCTCAGCTGGGCCCATTTTCTATTCTAAGTCTATTTTGCCCGCAAGCAATAAGCTGAGTCAAGAGTCTTAGACGAACTGAGGAGCAAATCTTTCTGACACACAGAGGATATGATGTTACATCCCAAGTTTGAATGTAATGCGTGGATGTAAAGTTTTCTTGAGAGGGTAAGTCGAATGTATAGCTGCATTAGTCAGCTCTTGGATGTGTTATTTCAAATAAGATGCATATTTTCCCCCCATATACAGTCACACTACTAAATGCAATCTGTTCTAAATTCTACAGAAAGGAACTCTGGGAACTCTGAACTGGGTTATAAAAATGTGACCCACCCTTGTAACACTGTATATGTTAACACCCTTTCACATCATGACTGCCATACATCTCAAAGGGCACCCTGTATATTTTCTGTCATAAATGTGGAGGTAAGCTCTTCAAATATACAGCGAGACCCAGGAGAAATGTCTTCAGGGTGTCCTTGACACAGATGAACTCACACGTATGCACACGTGCACATCCCCCACGCACGCACACACACAGACACACACAGTCATCTGTGTGTGAAGTGCGCTGACTCTCTCACGTTCTGCCCTGCCCTGCTGGACGGGCTTGAAAGGGCTGCACGGCCCACACATTTCACAAACACACACACACACACACACACACACACATTTCACACAGGAGGGCCAACTGTGTCACTACAACACCCAGGCCTCAGATAAGAGGCCAGCCTCCAATATAATAACTGTATGTGTGTGTGAGTGTGTGTGTGTGTGTGTGTGTGTGTGTGTGTGTGTGTGTGTGTGTGTGAGTGTGAGTGTGAGAGTGAGAGTGACAGAGAGAGAATGAATATGCACGTGAATATATGTTAACGTGTGTGTGAGTGAGAGAGAGAAAGAATGAGTGTGCATGTGAGTATAAGTGTGTGTGTGTGTGTGTGTGTGTGTGTGTGTGTGTGTGTGTGTGTGTGTACGTGAGTGTGTGTGTGTGTGTCAGGGGTTCAGAAACAGCCTCCTCTGACTGTATGATCCCTTCCTCCAAACAGAAGACAATGCGTGTGTCTGTATCACTTCTCTGAGCACCGCCAGCGCAGAGACGAAGAATAACAAGGAGGATGTTATCTTTGAATCAGAGAATCCTGAGACTCAATAATCCCCACGAAGTCTCCCCTCCTGCCAGCTCCAGGCAATCAGATCAGATCACTGCTCTCAGCGCAGTCCCCTGCCTGCCCTCCCTGCCCTCGACCTCTCCTCAGGACTGATCCCAGAACAGGCCTGGTCTGTGGGAGCCGCGGTACACGACCCACTTCCTCTGCTAATGACCCTTCACACACCTGAGACAGCCTGCTATGGCAGTGACTGTATGACTGTAATGGACTGTCACAGTGCCCCTGTTCTGTCAAAGGCCTCTCAGCAATCAAAGCTGTGAGAACAGTGAGGGGCTGTGATTGTAAGTTGGGGGGGGGGGGGGGGCACAGGGGTGTGCATTCCTACCCCAGCTGGTCTGTATTTCAGCCTGTCCCCTCTTCCTTATATTTCACTACAAGGCAGGGGTGTGTGTGCGTAGGGGGATGGAGGCATCAGGGGCAGTGAATGTGTGTCAGTCTCCCAGAACTGGAGGCCTGTTTCAGCTAACTCACTCCCACAGCACACAGAGCCAGTGGAGGTTTGTCCTTACACACTTTTCAGCCTGAACTTCAAGAGCTGGCCGTCGTACTGTTTGCTAAATTTGTACTGCCATAATGCCGCAATGAGTAGTTTGGGTGCATTTAGCTTGAAGCGCCACTAGGGGGTGTTTGTGAATGTTTGTGTATTCACACAAACATTTAATAAGGTTACTATAAAAAGCTCAAGACTTTTACACGCACCCATTAAGGTTATACAGCCTAATTAGGTAGCCAGAAGTCTTTCATGCTTCCAGTAAAATTAGATCAAATTGCTGTGGTCAACTAAATCAACCATGTTTGCAAAACAGAGTGTTATTCCACAAAGTAGGCATGGGCAATCCTCTGGGGGGGGGGGGGTCATTAAGACAGGCCCTAGAGGAGAGCAGGAGATAGACTACACGATAAGATCCCAATCTCATGTCACTGCTGTCGAGAGGGTATGGTGGTGGAGGTCTGGGGTGGCTGTAGAGGTGGAGGTGGAGGTGGAATTCAGCATTGTGGGGGGTGAGACTGAGTGGAAACACAGGGGCAGAATGAGGGCGCTCCCCCCTGTGATTTTCCCCCTCCATCCGGTGTGATCGCAGCAGGGAGAGAACGCATGGCTTTAATGTCACCTCAGTCCAAACAGTCACATATCAAGTCCCACCGGAGAAAAAAAAGAATATTTGAAGAGAGAGAGAGAAAAAGACAAACAAACAAGGCCATGAAACTTTTTTTTTGCAAGGCCGCGGCTGGAAACAACATGGCACAGGTTATCAGTGGATTGGAAACAGATTGTAACCCAGATTCCACTTAAAATTCAGTTGGCCTTTTTTCCTGTTACTGCTGCTGCTGAGGCGGCAGCAAGAGGCACATTTATGAGGAGAGCTGGAGCGATGAGCGGAGAAGGAGAGGGAGAAGAGAAGAGAAAGAGGAGAGAAAGAGGAGAGAAAGAGGAGAGGGAATTTTAACTCAAAGCAGAGTTGGTAACAAGTGTGGCCCGGATTCAGTACCGTGTCAGCTGAAGGTGGCGCGTTCATTAAGTGAGGAAGCTAATGAGCAGCACAGGAGAGAGGCAGGCAGACAGACGTGCCAAGCTAAACTCAGAGCGAGCGGGAGTCCGCGTGTGTGGGCGAGGAAGGAAAACAAAGTCAGATAGGAGAGAAGACAGACAGAGAGAGAGGGAAAAAGAGAGAAAGAGACAGAGAGAAAGACAGAGAGAGAGAGAGATAGAGAGAGAGAGAGAAACTTACCATCTTTGTGGCTGGTGAGTGGTATGTTATGGACGGTTCTGAGTTTGAAACAGAAGCCGGTGAGAACCTGCAGTTCCACAGAGCTCAGCACACACGCCTGCAGGTCTGGAACACATCAACACACACAGCACTGTTACACCACTCTGCGCCAGAGAACACCATTGTGCTGCCTGGTGACAAACAATAGCACCAATGCAGAAATTCTGGTTGGATGCTAAACTGCATTTCGTTGCCTCAGTACTTGTACTCTGTGCAATGACAATAAAGTTGAATCTAATCTAATCTAACCAATGCTGAAGAAGCTATTTACACATACACTATGTGTAAGTAATGAGACTTCACAGAGGACTAGTCCTATATAATGGGTAGAATTCTAAGAGGAATAACAGTTATTAAGTATTTAAAACATGCCGATGTCCTTATTCGTTTTTCCATACCTTTCTTTTGCAGTTTTTCAATGCTCTCTCTCCATTCTGACCTTTCATAGTCTGAAGACAGCAGGAACAAGTAGCTCTGGTGGAGAAAGACGAGATGGACTGAGATACAAAAGCAATGGCTCCCTCTAGTGTTCAAATGTGAAGCCATGGAGTAGGCAGGAGGACCAGATGCTTATGACTAGATTCATTGACATGGGGGTGTGTTGTGGGAGCCGTACCTTGCCATTTCTGTTGTGGATGCGGAAGGGGATTGTGGGTGAGTGCAAGAGCAGACAGGACTCCTGCTCATTCATTTTCTTCCTCAGCCGATCCACTACTCGGCTCTGTCCCTTCGTCTGTGCGCACACACACACACACACACACACACACACACACACACACACACACACACACACACACACACACAAACAAGTAGTCAAGATAAATGTGTTTAGTCATCGAAAAAATTAATAAAGAACAGATGTTTTCTAAAGGAAAAGTTCCACAAATGGTTTCTCAGAACAGGACAATTTCAAAAATTTCATTTTCAATTAAAATGAAGGAGGCTTCACCAGTCAAGCCACTAAAGAACTTTCCTTCCCAGGGTTACAGCTAAAGGGTGACTGCCCTAGTGTCGATCAGGTAAGTAACCAGGCCTAGCACTCCCAAAAATCGCATCACTTCCTGTGCTTCTCTCCCTGCTTGGCTTCGCCCCCCCCCCCCCAAACAGATCTTCACCTCCATCATTCCATCACTACATCCCTTCATCCTTCTCCACCTTGCCTGAGAACTAACTCTCTCGCTGTCGTTCACAGAGGCGCAGCTCTCGGTCAAACACACTTTGGGCTGTGCGGCCGCTCGTGCTGCATATTCAGGCGTGTGTGTGTGTGTGTGTGTGTGTGTGTTGGACGATGGAAGATCCCCAGAAGCCCAATATAAACCTAAGTTCCTACAAGCCATTGTGTTTGCGAGAGCACGGGAGGAAGTGAGGGGTGTGCGACTATGCGCCAGTGTTCCCAAAATTCTCCACACTCATTATGCGTGTTTACACTGGATAAGATGCTTATCTCTGTTCCATGGTACTCGACTCAATCTAAACAAGCCCAACTCTCTTCTCACACTATGAGTGCATATCTGTGTGTGTGTGTGTGTGTGTGTGTGTGTGTGTGCATGCATGAGTGCATGTGTGTGTGTGAGTATACGTGTGTGTGTGAGTAAGCGTGCATGCGTGTATGTGTGTGTGTGTGTGTGTACATCAAACACAGTACATCATCTTGTGTACACCATTAATGAGTCATCCAGCAAACCACCAAAACAACTTGTTCTCCAAGTGCACCGGTAACTCCTGACAGGTTCATTCCAATGATAACACGAGCGGCTCGGCTCGCACACAGAGAGAGGCCCTTAAGAGCGGAACACAGCCTTTAATTCCTAAAGATAAACAGAGCCCTGGGCAGATGGGGGGTGGAAGGTGCAAGCCCCGGGCCGAGGCCTTGTCGGGCACGCCCAGGTATGGCAGGCCATACGGGAGGTGGGGGGGGGGGGGGGGGGACTATGGGCAGTGGCCCTTCCTCTGTTCCTGGAAGCGGTGTCTGCCCTTAGCTGACCCCAGTCTGTGGTCACAGCCATGACCCCCACAAAGAGCAGGGCTGCATCAGCGCACAAGCACAGTGCTGCTCACTAAAGAAGCTCCCAGACAACAGCTGAACTCTGACATGGATCTCGCCAGGATATTGTGCACATTTGAACCTGATAAGAACCAGAATCCGATCAACATTCAGCTACTATCTTGGTCTTTGAATAAAGCCTTGATACAAATTAAATTAAACTGAATATCTCACTATTGTGGGTCTGGTCAGACAAGTGAAAGTCTGGCTTAAAAATGTGTTCCCTTAGCATACTGGTCACTAGCACTTGTCATAATACTCGTTGTTTCCTGTGGTTTGGCACACATACATAGATAAGAGCCCTCAGCTTTGAATGGTCTCAACGGACTCGAACATCAGCATTCCAGGATGGACTGGGCCAGTAAAAAAAAAAGAGACCACATGCACACCTTTTCCTTCTGAATGTCACT
The DNA here is from genome assembly GCF_900700415.2 of Clupea harengus. Classification (NCBI taxonomy): domain Eukaryota; kingdom Metazoa; phylum Chordata; class Actinopteri; order Clupeiformes; family Clupeidae; genus Clupea; species Clupea harengus. Next base: position 3,871,954 of record NC_045159.1, on the reverse strand, counting down.
CTTGAGGCCGCAGATCTTGTTTTTCATCTCGTCGATCTCGTGCTCTTGCATCGTCTGGATGTGCGGGATGGATTCGACCGAGTCGTCCAGCGTCTGTAAGGTGAGGTCAGCCAGCGGGATGTACCACTTACACTCATACTGCTGGTGCTTCCTGAGGGGGGGGCATAGGGATGGAGCGGGGAGAGATACAAAAAAACAGAGAGCAAAAGAGAGAGAGGCGACCAAACAAAGAGCAAAGAGCACAGAGAGAGAGAGAGAGAGAGAGGGGGACGGAGAGAGAGAGAGAGAGAGAGAGAGAAATATTCAATTAGAGCTGGCCAGGAACCTGAGGACAATGGACGATTGCAAGACAAAAACGGCTGCTGTATTGCTGCAGTAATTTAATATTCCCTTTAATGTGTTCTAAAAACAAGCACACCTCTTTGTTCCTGTAACATTCACATTATTTATATGCAGCCAGAGTGGAGGATCTGTGAGCAGTCATTTCTCCTAGTCTCAAACACAGGCTAAAAGTAGATGACAGCTCATTAATAATGTTTTGGAGGAACCATGGTGACAGAAATTAACACGGTGGCACATCTGCACATAAATCATGTGCCGAAAATAATGTCCAGGGGAAAGCACCTCCATTTTGCTAATGAGAATTCAGAAGTCAGCCTGGGGTGCACACTGTCAACTCATTAACACAGAAATCATATTCACCCCCACACACACACACACAAATCATATTCATTATGCTGGTGAGTTATGAGACTGAATCCTACGACAGACCAAACATATTATCATAATGTTGACTTGAGACCAGCAGTGGCCTTGGCCTTTATTGGATAATGTCCTGCAGCGTTAAATTATGGCTAAAAAGGCTAATGAAAACAGGAGCCTTGTGCTCTCTCCCCCTCTCTCTATGTGTGTAAGAATACGACACACAGGGCTGGCTGTAGCAGACTGGCCTTCCATGGCCTCCAGTAACACTTCACATCAATACTTCTCATTTTGGGGAACAAAGAAGTGGAATATAAGGGAGTGGTCTAATTTCTCTGTTTCATGCGCTTCATTGCAGACCAGAACACGCACGCACGTACGCACGCACGCACGCACGCACGCACGCACGCACGCACGCACACACACGCACACACACACACACACACACATCCGGCCACATACTGACACCCACATATTTCCTATTCCATGTTTCTTTCTATTCTGTATTGTATGCTAATTGTCCCTGTATAAGCGTAAGACAACTCTGTGGGGGACTGACACTATGTTTGGTTGTTTTTGTTTTCCCTGTCAACACTGACAGCACTTCCACTCCATACAGCAGCTCATAACCATCCCAGATGTGCTCCACAGCTCCACAGCCCGGCTCATTATGCAACTGCCGTGTCTAAATAAAGCAAATAAAATATGCCAAATAAACCTCGCTTGTCTCCTCTACTTACACACCAGACAAGTCTCATTACACAGAGTCTGTTTATTGTAATCGGACCATATGAATATTCATGTCTCTGTCACTAATTAGAATAAACTGGAGAACAAAGGGAGAGGCTATAATCAGGGTGACACGGTGGGAAATGAGCATTGGACTCAAGACACAAAGACAGCATCCCCCCTGTTGGATATGGAGCTTATGCATATAGAGACTGACCTGAGAGCAGTAGAATAAACCAGGTTTATAATGCAGATAAGCAAACCTCAGCTAATCCAGGAGTGTTGGGGAAGCGCAGATAAAAAGATAAAAGTGGGGGAAAGGGTGGGTGGCAGAATGGGAAATGTGAGTTGTCACGGAGACGTGAGGTTTTTTCACTCAGACAGCCAGGCTGTGGGAGCCATCAATCCCTGAGACGGTGGTGGCCTGGACAGGGTAACCTCGCTGACGGCCACGGTGTCAAACGCAAGGCACTCATATAAATGAAACACTTCATCAGGACAGGGGTGACGAGAGTAATTCAGTCCGGCACACTCAAAATCCCAACTGTACACACACACACACCTACACACACACACACACACACACCTAGCAGTAAAGCTTTGTGTATTGGATAAGGAGCACGATGAAGCTAAGGCCACCCTAGTTGAATGGGGACGTATGGCGGACCAAGACGGCACATTAAGCTTCAGGGACTAACAGAACACAGCAAGCAACCACTAAGCTGCTCAATCTGTGTGCTACCTTCAATTTTATGACCTGTGTAGCTATGTGAGAGAGAGAGACAAAGAAAACTAGACTCAAGTCTCATTACAAAGAGAAAATAAGAGAGCGAGAGAGAGAGCGAGAGAGAGAGAGAGAGGCCACGCCGTACCCCACTGGAGTCTTCTTCAGCTTGGCGCAGAGCATCAGGTCAGTGAAGAGGAAGACATGACGGAGCTTCCGCGAGCCCTCTGACACCTCCACCAGGAAGCCGTCCTTCACCAGCTGACGAGCCTGCACGGAAGACCAACATGACATCATTTCCTGTTTAAGCGAACACAGACTGTTTCACTAGCACACAACTTGCCTCTATACAACTGGCTGAGCGCCGTTAGCAATGGCCTTGAAAAATAACATTACTAAAGTATCCAAATCAAATAATTACATGAACAAATATGTCTAGTGATTATGAAGATAGAAGATGCCAACATTGTGGCATGATTAAGTCTTACTGGAATTGCTTCCCATGATGATATTCAATCATCAATATCTAAAATATGAATGCAACTTCAGGGAAGCCACAACACTCATCTGAACCTGAAATTCAAGCTGAACAATTACTGCCTGCTAATGGGCTTATTACATGTCTGATAATGCACATACAGAGATATACTTACATCCCCTCTCTCTCTCTCGCGCACGCGCACACACACACACACACACACACACACACACACACACACACACACACACACACACACACACACACACACACACACACACACACACACACACACACACACACACACACACACACCTCTCCCTTAGGCGTGGTGACAGCGGTCCTGCGTGGGTCGATCTCCTCGTTGATGCTGGAAAGGAAGTTCTGAGATATCCTCAGAGCGTCCTGAAGAAGTGGGAAATCAGGGTGGTCCTTTGGGGTGTGTTTCAGTAGGTCCTGAGAAACACACACACACAAATCACTACCAGTACCTTAAACTCATTTCACACCAATGTTTATGCCTTCTAAATGTCAAGTCATACGTCTCCCCCTTATGATAAATGTACTCTAAATATACTTGACTCCATGTTTTTCTGAACGGGGATTAGACCTAACATGAATCTAGATTTCAAAGGAGAGTCTGTCTTCCACAACAATGTTGTCTCCAAGTAGGTCTTCATCTGTGTCTGAGCACTGGATCCCTCCAGTATTTAATCACTTTTTTGGGGGGAGAGAGTGAGTGAGAGCGAGAAAGAGAGTGAGAGAGAGAGAAAGAGAGTGTGTGAGAGAGAGACACATAGAGAGAGAGTGAGACACAGAGACACACAGAGAGAGAGTGAGTGTGAGAGAGAAAGAAAGACAGTGAGAGAGAGAGACAAAGAGAGTGAGAGAGAAAGAGAGTGAGAGAGAGAGAGAAAGAGAGAGAAAGAGAGTGAGAGAGAGAGAGAGAGAGAGAGAGAGAGAGAGCGAGAGCCCCATGCTCAAAATGAGCTTTAAATCCAACCACAGCAAATCTCCCCCTGCCTCACAGCAGTTCCACACTCAGCAATGAACCCCTCTGACAGCTACATCAACACCCAGACAAGGCAACCCATGCAGGGAGGGGAGGCGAGGTGAGGTGAGGGCAGAGAAGGGGCCGCTTGTGTTAGTGAGGTGTGTGAGAATCAGTGTGTGTGTGTGTGTGTGTGTGTGTGTGTGTGTGTGTGTGTGTGTGTATACTCAGTAATGTGAGCATTAAAATTCATACTGGCTGGGCATCCATTGAGTCAAGGTGACCTTTGAGAAGAATCCATTAGCTTTTGTTCAGCGTCCTATGGGGTACTCGATGAAAAAAAAAAACTGCAATGCAATCTGCATAGGGGGTAGAGAGCGCAGACTCTTTGGACAAGTCTTTGTTCTCTGCAGATTGCTGAGCCCAGTGGTTGGTTGGATGACTCAACGCGGAGCACATCCGCACCAGGTTGGGCCCTTCATTCATTCATTCATTCATTCATTAATTCATTAATTCTTTCATTCATTCATTCCGAGTTCTTGTTCTCCTCAGCAGGCTTAGCGCTCACTGTGAACAGACGCCCTTTAAGAACAATCCCCTTCGAATGTCCTCACCCTCCGTCGTGGTGAAACTGGGTGACCTCGCTGTGAACTTGTCTACTTCCTGTCATGCGCATGCATATGCACACGGATGTCTACCAGAAAAAGGGCTTCTGCATATTTGCCTACATATGGGAGCTGGTTCAGGTCTTCCTACACGTATAATATATATGACATGTGTATAGTATAATATATATGTGGTATATTCACTCGTCCTCATACTCACATGTAAGACTAATGTGCTCCGGGTCACACGGTCAATAGGCTTGTACAGTAGAGCTGAGAACACAAACAGAAGACAACATTCAGTTGGTTATATTACGAAGGACACTGTACAACTGAGTATGATCTCACAGCCACACACACACACACACACACACACACACACACACACACACACACACACACACACACACACACACACACACACAAATGAAGATGCATCAGAGCCTTACAGCTCAAACTCCCACATCACTCACGGACTACTCGCCCAAAGCTCTATAATAAGATGGATTGCAAATGACTGCAGCATTCACTTAATCTGGACATCGGAAAAAAGCCACGACTGGCAGATTAGAGGTGGGGCAGGGAGGGGGAACTGTTAGTACTTGGTAAAGAAAGCTGTGCGTCTCTACAGAAGGAAAAGAGGGAGGGGGCGGGGGAGAGAGCGAGAGAAAAAAAAAGCAAGAGAGAGAGAAAAGAGAGAGATAGAGTGAGGGAGAAGGAGGGAGAGAGTGATGGGGTCAAGACCCCCCTCCTCTATCCTCTCCCTGCCTGCAGCTCACTGGCTGCCCTTCACCACTCAAAGACTCCGCTCAGTTACAGGCCAGTTATGCAACCGCCACACACACACACACACACACACACACACACACACACACACACACACACACACACACACACACACACCAGTCTCTATACTTTTCTTATGTACATTCTCATGGACATTTGAAGCACTTTCATATATGCACCTTCATGCCTATATGCTGTATAATGAGCTTGTACACACTCCCTCCAACAAACACACACACACACACACACACACACACACACACACACACACACACACACACACACCAGTCTCTATACTTTTCTTATGTACATTCTCATGGACATTTGAAGCACTTTCATATATGCACCTTCATGCCTATATGCTGTATAATGAGCTTGTACACACTCCCTCCAACAAACACACACACACACCAGGATGCAATCTCAGCAGCGAGGTAATTGGGCTTCTTCTCCCGTGAGCCTCCCAGTGAGGGAGCATCTCAGAGAGAGCTGGGGTGGGCGTCTGAATGGAGGGAAACATGCAGTGGAAGACACCAGAGACGAGGGTCAACCACTGGGTTGCATGCATGCAGGCCCAACGGACAAACACGTCAAAGCGTGAAGGACACACACAGTCCACAGCAGAGAGACGCAGGCTCAGAAGACAATCCAGACGTCCAAACACACATCAAAATGAATGTCATTGAAAGAGCTTGGCATCAGAGACCTGTGAGAGCTACGAGCAGGATGCTAACGGAGATCTGAGCCGAGGTCAGACGAGAGAGGGGCCTTGAATGAGCACTTCCTCTCCTCTCATCTCCCCTCTCTCTTTACACTCCCCCCCCCCTCATTACAGACCCACATAGCCTTCTGTATCTCAGGGTAAACTGGGGGCGGGGGGGGGTGCACTGGGTCCTCTCTCTCTCTCTGATCTCTGCTCAGATTCCTTGGTCAGCCCCTCTCCCCACCGCTGGTGTCAGAGCCCATGTTAGAAGCTCACCCCCGTCAGAAGCCGTGTTCTCTCATTCCCTTTCATGCTCTCCTGCATCCGGACTGCTCATAAATAATGCTCTGAATCTCTCTCTCTCTCCCTCTCTCTCTCTCACTCACTCCCTAGCATTCTGTCTCTCTCTCTCTCTCAATCTCTCTGTCTCTCCCTCACTCCCTCCCTCCCTCGCTCTATTCCTCTCTTTCTCTCTCCTTCACTCTCTCTCTCTCTCTCTCTCTGTCTCAAGCCACTATGACTGAAATTCACAGAGGCCCTTTGTGTGAAGTAAGCAGAAGCGCTGGCTAAGGCTGCCTTTTATGTGCTATGGTGTATGGTGTGTGTGTGTGTGTGTGTGTGTATGTGTGTGTGTGTGTGTGTGTGTGTGTGTGTATGTGTGTGTGTGTGTGTGTACACATGTGTGCATACATGCGTATCAAACATATTCCGCTAAGTCAGTAAATTGCAAGATTCACTTCCTTGCTTTTAGCCTCTCAAATTACTTCCTCTGCAAATTTACTGATATGTGGTTAGGAGTTCCTTTCCAAATAACGATAGTGACTCTGCAAGCTTCACAGCTTTCACTGTCAATACAGTGTTTTTATCCGTGTCTGTGTCTGCGGTATATGATATATGATAGTGTGACTATATAACATCTTCTCATTCATCAAGGACCACGAGCAAACTCAGCAAAGCTATATATGAAGAGTCAGGCTTGTTAAGGTTTTTTTCTCTCTCAACTGATTATGATCTGCAAGAAAATAAAACTTTAGAGGGACTTTAATTTAAAAGTATCAATGAACAAACAATGCTGCAGAATCTGCACAGTTTGAGGAAGGTTTTACACTCTTTTGTCTCCAGTTAAAAGCCATACAGATCCCACAGAGGATTCAATGTTTAGATGTACAGTATGTGTTGGGTAAAAGCGAGGGGTGAGAAAGAGAGGAGAGGAGAGGAGAGGAGAGGAGAGGAAGAGAACAGATGAAAGGAGAGGAGTGCTGATTGCTAAGGAGATGGATGGTCACATGGGGCAGATCTGTGATGGAGCCTCTGTCAAGGTCACCCTTACACACAGCTGCTCCCCACTAATCACAACGTCAGTGTGGGCCAGCTCTCACCCTCGGCTGACCAACACTCAAACACACACCAACACAAACGCACACGCACCTCTGACTGTGACCATAAGACACCGATTTAAGAAAGAGACCAACTTCTAGAAAAAGAGCGAAGCAATCAGAAAGAGAGAGAGAGACTGATTGAAGAAGAGAGCATGACGGAGACAGAAGGAGGCACAGACAGACAGACAGACAGACAGCAGGGTAGAACTTGCTGACAGAGGAGAGATGGACTCTACCTGAGCACTTAGCCAGAGGCTGGCTCACTTATCCCGCCTGGCAGATTGCTACACTGGTGGCATCAACAATACACAACAGGACCAATACGCAACAACTAACACAAACAGACCTCAATCAGCCAAAAAAACACAGGGGAAAATAACTGCGACAGTTAGCCAAGAGAGTTCCCTGAGAGGGAAAGGGTTTTAGACAGTGATGAATGGAGCCCTGTGATTTGATAACACACACACACACACACGCTCGTATGATTGGACGGGACTGTTTGCCTTTCTCCAAAGGATGAGCATGATGGCCTGAAAATCCCCACTGAGCCGCAATCAATAGAGCAAGTGATTAACGAGCCTCTACCTGAGGGGAGGCATGGCAAGGCAAAGTGCGTCAGCACGCCAACACAGTGCCAGCCAGGGGTTCCACCTCTCAGAGACAAACAGTAACAAAACAACACGTCAGTGAACAACACTCTCTGATGTGTTAATAAGTGGTTTCATATTTATTCAGTGTATTCATACTGACTCACTCTTCACCCTGTGCTGTCTCTGTCTCTGTCTCTGTCTCTCTTTCAGCTCGACTAGGCTTCCCAGACTCAGTTTACAAACACAAAGTGCACCTAACACACACACACACACACACACACACACACACACACACACACACACACACACACACACACACACACACACACACACAGCCCCCCACTCCCATTCCCCATAATTTATAGCTTAACAGTTCCCACACTTCAGAGGAGGAGCAGAGTGGACTCCAGTGCGGACTGAATCTCTGTGATTCTGCAGACAAACACGTCCTCCACCCCCCTCCACTCCCCTCCACCCTGAGCCTTGTGGCGGTGAAACAGGGTTCATCCTATAGGGCTGAACGTGACCCGTATGTAAAGAGCGCAGCAGCCGCAGGATCAATTCTCTCTCTTTCTCTCTCTCTTTCTCTCTCTCTTCCTGTCTTTAACTAAACCTGCAGATGCGGGAGAAGGTGCAATCTGGCTGTCAGTCAAGCTGCCATCACCCGGGAAACGCAGCCGGAACATGGTTGGGGATTATCCCCCAGCAACCAAGGTAAGGCTGCACGGAAACTTCAAAAGGAGCACGGCACACGCACGCACACACACACACACACACGCACACGCACGAGCCCACTGGAACTTGCGCATATGCAAACATGTTTCCCCCCCACACATACACTGCTTCTCTTCCCCAGCCTCCATTCATGCAGATTCTCTAGAAGAAACCTTTCGAGGATCTTAAAGACTGCTGGCACTCACATAGAGGGACATGCAATTTCACGGCAGTCATTCTGATTGTCCTCCAATGCGACGACATCTGTTAATTAATATCTAAGCGCGGTGACATTTTTTAAAAAGCACAGGGAATGACTGTGGAATGCCAGGACTAAGTAGCACTTCACTGTCACGCAATAAAGTTTCAACTTCTGATGAGCAGACGATCAAGGACATAGGAGAAGAAAAAAACCTACATCAACATCAAATCAAAGAGCTTTGGAGAAGACAAAGGAAAAGAGCAAAAATGCCGGTTTTACCGTAAGTGCAGTTACAACACAGCCTGAGCACCAGGAAAACCTCCATGGCAGAGTTGCCCCTCTGCTCCGTCTCTCTCTGCTCCGTCTCCCTCTTTCCTCTCTTCTGCTCTCCTCCCATCTCTCTCAGGCAGCCTCAGCACCCATAGCCCATCAGACAGAGACCAGGAGAGGGGAGGGAGGGAGGGAGAGTATGCAGGCAAACACACACACACACACACACACACACACACACACACACCCTCATCCCTCTCCCGTTCACCAAGACAGCTCTGTTTTTTGTCCCTCTCTCTCTTTTCTCTCTGTCTTTCTGTCACACACAAACTTACACACACACACACACACACACACACACACACACACACTCTCTCTCTCTCTCTCTCTCTCTCAAACTCTCCTATACAAACCCATACACCCTTCACTGCATACTCAAGTATAGACAGAGGAGCACAGCATGTCCCAGTCTTAAAGAGCCCTAGCTTACTCTTTGGATTCTGATCAGTCCAAGCAGGATCCACTCACACACTCACACACACACACACACAAACACAGAAATTTTTCCACGTACCTTCCATTGTGACAGTGCTGGTAAGGTCCTTGGAATCCTTTGGTCCTTTCACCTTCAGGTTCTGTGGAAATATTTCAGCATTCGCTTATTAAAGCAGCATATGATGAGGATTGCATACTGATCCCGAATCAGCTAGATTCCCCACCTATGAATTATGCACTGCTAATTTAGTCCACTCTCCTTCCCGCTCTTAACATACACACACACACACACTGTCAGAAATGCACAGAAACAATTGTGAGCATATAGAGATGCAACATACAGAGAACAGATGAGACAAATGATTACATTGCACCAACAGTGACACACCACGGTACAGTTTGTTCCCATGTTTGAGTTTGAGCTAGTTTACACGGTTTAATTTAAGCACACCTCCCCTCACAGCAAGAGTCTACTCATGTCCTGATTCACAGCCTGACACACACACAAACACACAAACATATTTTAAGAAAGGACACACACACACATACACATACACAAACACACACACACACACACACACAAACACAAACACACAATCATATTTTAAGAGAGGACACACACACACACACACACACACACACATACACATGCACAGCAGTGCATGACTGGCTGGGAATCAGAGCTGAACTGACACCAGCTTGAAGGGCTAATGAAGAGGAATTGAGCCCAGCCTAATACACGAGCGACCCTGATAAACACACACACACACACACGCACACACGCACACACGCACACACACATATACCCACACACACACACATGTATGCACTTGGACCTTGAAAATGGAACTGGTTGAGTTTTTTTTATTGCGTCATACATCATACCTCACACTTTAAAGACCTCTACCCACCTTCCAGCCATTTTACAAGGCAGGTAAATACAGTTTTGAAACTGTGATTGCAGTTCTTATCCTGTGAGTCACACTGTTTTTACAATTATGAATAATTATAATTGCCAATTACTGTTCAGACACACAGCGATACAGCCTACTGCCTAACGAGGTGTGTGTGTGCGCGTCTGAGATAACCTTCAGTGCTGCAGATTCAGCATATGATCAATGCACTTTTCTGACAGATATCAGATCAAAATAAAACACAAAAAAAGGAAAATGGCTGGAACTGAATACATAAGTAGGAAGTGGGAAATAGGGGGTTGGGGGTGTAGATTTGAGAGTACCCACCTCAGAGATCTTCTGGAACTGACCGTTGGCCTGCGCGCATTTCTCTGCGGTCTCCACTGCCCTTTTGTAGTTGTCAAGGAAAGCTTTGTACATGCCGAGCTCGCTGGCCTGCAAGGCAGCGAAGGAGGGAATGACATATGATTTCAAGAGTGGGACTGAGCCTTCGGACCACACACACACACACACACACACACACACACACACACCTGGATTGGGAAAACAATGGAGAAGAGAGCGTGATGGGGGAGAGCTAGGAAGCGAGCAGAAACAGCGTTGATCGTGAAACGAAGGGAGGATGGGGAAAGATGACAGAGCTCACGAGGAGTGACAGGTTGGGAAGTCACAACAACTGAATTTGTTTTTCCACAGACAGCTCATTATTTGAAGGTTATAGAAAGATGTGACTGAGGGAAAGTTTTTCAAGCTGGGCTTCACTTGAGCAAGAGCATATTTCTGTGTGCTTCTCTGAGGAAGCTGTGGAGTCTTTTTTAACAAGCACGGCCAGAACACTGACTGCAGTCCAAGATTAAGTTAAGTGTCTGTATGTGAGTGTGTGTGAGTGTGTGTGTGTGTGTGTGTGTGTGTGTGTGTGTCTGTGTGTGTGTGTGTGTGTGCGATTAAGTACAAACATAAGCAAGACCAACTACATTAGGTCACTTTTGGTACAACTTTCCATCTATCTTAGTACAGCGTAAAGTGTTCCAGTGTATTACTCTCATTTGTCTTCTCCTCTCTCCCCCTCTCTCCCCCTCTCTCGGCATGGTGTGATGCGTTTACATGCACACTTTCCCAGTGAAATCTGTGGATGCGGATGCATTTCTTCTCTCTATCTTCTCCCTGTCTCTCTCTCGTTCTCTCTTTCTCTCCACCTGCTTCTCTCTCTTTCTCTCCATCTTCACCCCCCCCCCCCCCACACACACACATTTCCTCTGTTCTGCTGCGTCGCCTCACGTACATCAGTAAGCTGTAATTATCCTCTGCATATATATTGCCCAAAATGAAGGTAGCTAACTGAATTAAGGAGAGTGTCCCTCAAAGTCTTTTATTTCCCCTAAATGTTAAAGAGCTTTTTCCGTCAGCAGTTTCGCATTGGCTCAAACTTAATAATACGCTGTAGAGTTGGATGAGAATCCAGGAGAAACGGCAGACTGCAGAGTCCTCCTCTTAAGTATGCTCTAATCCACAGTCACTTCGTGAATTGATCTGGTGTGGAACATGAATATGTGAAAGACGTGTGAAGGTGGGTAGAGGTGAAAACTCCAACAGCAATCTAATGTGTAGATTACAAGTGCACTCTTGATTATTATATAGGTTACAAACTGTGTATTATTTTGGTTTGCATTTGAGGCTGTCAGGGTGTATCTGGATATTTACCCCCACTGCTTGCAGTGCTTTACTTAGAGTGCCTAAATGCTTGTAAGATACAGTATGAATCTTAGGTTAGCGCATGCTTCTCCATGGCAACAGATAATGCCTCTAGACAGCTTGCCCTTGTCTGGTGGCCAGCGTCTCTTCCTCTCCATCAGAAGTACATCTGAAGAGGTGGGGTGTGCCACTGACACCAATCAGTTTCCATGGTGTGATCTGTTGCCTGGCAACGCTTTCATCAGTGGCACCTCCTCTTGCACATGGGGCATTTAAGAATACAGCACAGGAGAGACAAAAAAAAAAATAATAAAAAAAATAAATAAATAAAACCTGGCAGCAGGTATTTGGAACTGGACAAAAAGA